>NC_047592.1:959878-1254722 GCF_011004845.1 Esox lucius
CACGCACACGCACGCACACATACACTTCATGAATATGGTGCTGCTTAAACTCCACCAAGAGTTACTGATTTATCATCTCACCAGGCTACGCCCCCGTGTGTAGACCCTAAGATGACCTCGGGCCTTCAGTGACCTCTGAAGCCCCTCCCACTGGGGTGTGGTTAACCCCAACAGACAGGAAACGGCTAAACAGGAGAACCATATATGGGCCTCTCCACTGCCATCCTCTACCACAGCCCTAAACACACACAAACACACACACACACACAACATGAAGTTATACTCTATAATAAACAGGTACCATGAGGTTCTATAATAAACGGGTGACATGAGGTTCTATAATAAACGGGTGACATGAGGTTGTATAATAAACAGGTACCATGAGGTTGTATAATAAACGGGTGACATGAGGTTGTATAATAAACGGGTGACATGAGGTTGTATAATAAACGGGTGACATGAGGTTGTATAATAAACGGGTGACATGAGGTTCTATAATAAACGGGTGACATGAGGTTGTATAATAAACGGGTGACATGAGGTTCTATAAGAAACGGGTGACATGAGGTTCTATAATAAACGGGTGACATAAAGGTAAATAAATAAATGGGTGACATGAGGTTCTATAATAAACGGGTGACATGAGGTTGTATAATAAACAGGTACCGTGAGGTTCTATAATAAACGGGTGACATGAGGTTGTATAATAAACGGGTACCGTGAGGTTCTATAATAAACGGGTGACATGAGGTTGTATAATAAACGGGTACCGTGAGGTTCTATAATAAACGGGTGACATGAGGTTGTATAATAAACGGGTACCGTGAGGTTCTATAATAAACGGGTGACATGAGGTTCTATAATAAACGGGTGACATGAGGTTCTATAATAAACGGGTGACATATGAACTTACTTGGCTAAAGCTTGAAACACAGAGGAGGTCGAACCACATGGAGGATGAGACCTTGTACACCTCTGGGAGGGTGGGGGGTAGATAGAGAGGGGGAGGGGAGTAGATAGAGAGGGGGATTAGAGAGAGGGGTGGAGGGGGGATAGAGAGTGAGGGGGAGGGAGGTTAGACAGAGGGGGAGGGGGATAGATAGAGAGGGGGGGTTAGAGAGAGTAAGATAGAGGGGAAGAAAACAGATTAGTTACTGGGATCTGTTATCACCTATTATGGAGTTCTAACCTGTATGTGTGTGTGTACCAGTGTGTGTGTACCTGTATGTGTGTGTGTTTGTGTTATATAATTTAATGTTACCTGTTTATTACTTTAGTTAATGCTACCTGTTCAATATGTTGTGGGTTTTTGGTTGTCTGTTTGTGTACCTGTGTGTGTGTGTGTTTGTGTGTGTGTATGTACCTGTGTGTAGATGCTGTCACATAGAGAGCAGGTCCACTGCAGTTGCAAGTAGAGAACACACACCACATGACCTTTGACCCGACCCACAAGGCACTGCCCTGCTCCTCTCATTGCCCACACCCCCAGGAGGATGATGGGAGGAGGAGGGTCACATGACCTGGGGAAGAGAAGGATGAGGGTAAAATGACCAGAAGACAAAAAGACAGCATGAAAAAAGGAGGAGAGGAGGACAGCAGGAAAGGAGGAGAAGAGGACAGCAGGAAAGAAGGAGAAGAGGACAGCAGGAAAGAAGGAGAGGAGGACAGCAGGAAAAAAGGAGAGGAGGACAGCAGGAAAGAAGGAGAGGAGGACAGCAGGAAAGAAGGAGAGGAGGACAGCAGGAAAGAAGGAGAGGAGGACAGCAGGAAAGAAGGAGAGGAGGACAGCAGGAAAGAAGGAGAGGAGGACAGCAGGAAAGGAGGAGAGGAGGACAGCAGGAAAGAAGGAGAGGAGGACAGCAGGAAAGAAGGAGAGGAGGACAGCAGGTTAGGAGGAGAGGAGGACATCAGGTTAGGAGGAGAGGAGGATAGGAGGAGAGGAGGACAGCAGAATAAGAGGAGAGGAGGACAGCAGGTTAGGAGGAGAGGACTCACAGGCTTGACGTTCCCATGGCCGAAACAGTCAAACAGCTGACTGGAAGAGAACGACAATAAACCCCTCCAACCCTGAAACAACCAAGGACACATTTAAACACCCGTCCAACCCTGAAACAACCAAGGACACATTGAAACACCCCTCCAACCCTGAAACAACCAAGAACACACTTAAAGACCCCTCCAACCCTGAAACAACCAAGAACACATTTAAACACACCCCTCCAACCCTGAAACAACCAAGAACACATTTAAACACCCCTCCAACCCTGAAACATCCAAGAACACACTTAAACACCCCTCCAACCCTGAAACAACCAAGAACACATTTAAACCCCCCTCCAACCCTGAAACAACCAAGAACACATTTAAACACACCCCTCCAACCCTGAAACAACCAAGAACACATTTAAACACACCCCTCCAACCCTGAAACAACCAAGAACACATTTAAACACACCCCTCCAACCCTGAAACAACCAAGAACACATTTAAACCCCCCTCCAACCCTGAAACAACCAAGAACACATTTAAACACACCCCTCCAACCCTGAAACAACCAAGAACACATTGAAACCCCCCTCCAACCCTGAAACAACCAAGAACACATTGAAACCCCCCTCCAACCCTGAAACAACCAAGAACACATTTAAACACCCCTCCAACCTTGAAACAACCAAGAACACATTTAAACCCCCCTCCAACCCTGAAACAACCAAGAACACATTTAAACCCCCCTCCAACCCTGAAACAACCAAGAACACATTTAAACCCCCCTCCAACCCTGAAACAACCAAGAACACATTTAAACCCCCCTCCAACCCTGAAACAACCAAGAACACATTTAAAAACAGCAGGTGGAACAGAAAGGAACCCAGGCTATCTATGGACGGTAGAGGAGCTGGTTTTGAAATAGGTTTGTTCGGATGTGTGTGTTTTACCGTGACAGTCGGCGTTGGAATCCGCTAAATAGCACAGTGTTTCCTGGAATGATGCCAGGAGGGTATGGGGCGTGGCTTAGGTCTAAATACACCTGCAGACTCCGCCCCCTGCTTTCTGAACACACTGTCAATCTCACACTCAGCCCGGTCTCCACTTCCACACACACACACACACACACACACACACACATATACAGTTTGCCCAGATTTTTTTTAAAATATAATATTCTATAAAACGTGTGTGTGCGTTTCTTTATAGTACCTGTGTATTGTGTTGTTTTAGTTAGTCCTCTTTTGTCCTGTAAAGTGATCCTCTGAGAGACAATTCCATAGAAGGAGACCAACTCCACATCACGGCTTTGCGTGCGCACACACAAGCACACGCACGTGCGCACGCACACACACACACGCACACAGACACACAAGTTTACACATTATTGCGATGATGCAGGTTGTTCAGTGCTTTTAATAAGACTCCACATCGCCACCTGCTGGACAAGTGGTGCTACTATTTCTACACAATAGAAACACCAAAATGAATACAAATTTTTCTATGTAAATGACGGCACCTGCCACTCAAAATACTTTTATGCTTTATTACCTGCAGTCCAGGACCTCAGCCACTGACATGACCTTCTGGGAGATCATCTGGAGGAGAGAGAGCTCGAAGGTCAAAGGTCATCGCGAAAGTAGGAACTCCTGAGTGTAATGGAACAAATCCCTGGTACAGCTGCTCACCTGGGAGTAGGGTGTGGTTAGGAGGGGCGGGGTCAGGGTGTGGATCCTCCAATCAGAGTGCACCAGGAGCGAAGGGCAAGCATGCAGCTCTACACCACTCTTCACAGCAACAAGGCAGCCAGTCAGAACACTGGGATCCTGAGTGACAGGAAAAAAGGTCATTCAGGAAGTAACACACGCCACACTCCAACACAGCTCAACATACCAGACAGAAGAAAAAAACACTTGAATAAAAACCATGGTGGAGGTAGGGACAGTGTAGGATGGAAGTATGGTGGGTGGAGGTATGGAGGGTGGAGGGATAGTGAGTGGAGTGGAGGGGCGGAGATGGAGGGCAGGGGGATGGAGGATGGAGGGATGTTGAGTGGGGGGGTGGAGGGCAGCGGCGAAGCCACCGTTGGGCCTGTGCCCTGCCAGATTGACTATTGGCCCACCCAAATCAGGTTGGCTTAACAAATCTTTTATTTTTACCAAAAGATGTAATACATTTTGATTTGTTGTTTGTATTGTTTTTCTAACAAATCAGAAATGGTGAAAAGTAGGAGGTACTTCTGATCTAATTGGTTACAAAGGAATCAAACGCTATCCCGCCACCCCACGGAGAATTATTTGCTCAATTTATGTTAATTGCACTTCTTTAAAAAGCTACAAATGGAAGATGAAGAAGAAAAAACACCTTGACCGCATTTGAGCTCAATCCCTCGGATACCTGATAAACCGATGAGGAGGCTAGCAAGTCAGACGATGAGGAAGCTAGCAAGTCAGACCATGAGGAAGCTAGCAAGTCAGACCATGAGGAAGCTAGCAAGTCAGACCATGAGGAAGCTAGCAAGTCAGACCATGAGGAAGCTAGCAAGTCAGACCATGAGGAAGCTAGCAAGTCAGACCATGAGGAAGCTAGGAAGTCAGACCATGAGGAAGCTAGCAAGTCAGACCATGAGGAAGCTAGCAAGTCAGACCATGAGGAAGCTAGCAAGTCAGACCATGAGGAAGCTAGCAAGTCAGACCATGAGGAAGCTAGCAAGTCAGACCATGAGGAAGCTAGCAAGTCAGACCATGAGGAAGCTAGCAAGTCAGGCCATGAGGAAGCTAGCAAGTCAGGCCATGAGGAAGCTAGCAAGTCAGGCCATGAGGAAGCTAGCAAGTCAGACCATGAGGAAGCTAGCAAGTCAGACCATGAGGAAGCTAGCAAGTCAGACCATGAGGAAGATAGTAAGTCAGACCATGAGGAAGCTAGCAAGTCAGACCATGAGGAAGCTAGCAAGTCAGACCATGAGGAAGCTAGCAAGTCAGAACATGAGGAAGCTTGCAATAGCACTTCAGGCTCAACCATTAAGGACTCGGGAGCAGGTCAGCAGCCAAGGAGGAGGTTAGCGTTTCTACTGCACTGATTTCAACAATAGCCCAGGAAAACAATCACTCTGCACCACCTGCAGATTTGTCTGCAGTAGAGAGAACCAAAACACAACCAAAATTGTGAGTGTTCCCCAGTACAGTGACAAATGGAAAACCAGTTTATCGTAGAAGTGGTACGGACAATTTTCTTGGCTGGAATACAGTTCGACCAAGGACCATAGGCGGAAATCCCAGGGGGACGGGTATGAACAAACAAAAGTATGAGTCTTGCAAACAAAATAATTAATATTGAAAGCAAATCATTAACTAAAAAGTATTGAGATAAAAAATATACATATTGCAAATAAAAAAAATCGAAAGGCAAAAACAAATTTATTAAAAATGAATGCAAATAATTATTGGAGAGGAACTATTTGTTCTTGACAAAGCGATTGCGTTAAACGTCTTTGGCTGCAGGTTTTTTCTATCTTTGATTACATTACCCTGGATTGTTCAGTATACGCGTTGTGCTGTGAAACAAGCTAACCCTGAATAATATGTACGATTTTGCCAAATGAGGTCATTCAATACTAAGTAAGCGACTGCTTTCGTTGCCGTCGTTTTATTGTTATGATGGCGCCTGCTTTGGTAGGCCAGGTTTATTTGTTCGGTGTGTTAATGTATTCATGCCTGTTGTGATAGTATTTATAAAAACAATGTTGTCTTGCTTGAATACCTGTACAGAAGCGTTTGCTTATTTGAAGTGTGCAATATATTTAATTGCCGGTGTACATTTCAATATGGGCCTGAAGTGGTTTTATTGTGTAGTGAAAACTTTGTAGAGCTTTGTCTACTTTTATTTTTAATTGTAAGTTTGTGCACATTAGAGTAAAGAGTTGGTGTACTGGCCAATTAGCTGGCAGTGTTTGTGTATCCACCTGTTGTGCCTGTGTTAGTGGAGTGTGTAATTTCTGCCCTTTATAAGGCACTTTTTATGGTTTCTGTAATCTCTCATCTCGTTGTCTCTCGATTCCTCCTTTCCTTAAAGAATATGTAGCTTACAAGTAATGTTTGTTTAATATGTTTTTGGTCATGGTTGTAAGTAATATGTACATGTTTGTTTAATATGTTTTTGGTCATGGTTGTAAGTAATATGTACATGTTTGTTTAATATGTTTTTGGTCCTGGTTGTAAGTAATATGTACATGTTTGTTTAATATGTTTTTGGTCATGGTTGTAAGTAATATGTACATGTTTGTTTAATATGTTTTTGGTCGTGGTTGTAAGTAATATGTACATGTTTGTTTATTATGTTTTTGGTCATGGTTGTAAGTAATATGTACATGTTTGTTTAATATGTTTTTGGTCGTGGTTGTAAGTAATATGTACATGTTTGTTTATTATGTTTTTTGTCGTGGTTGTAAGTAATATGTACATGTTTGTTTAATATGTTTTTGGTCATGGTTGTAAGTAATATGTACATGTTTGTTTAATATGTTTTTGGTCGTGGTTGTAAGTAATATGTACATGTTTGTTTAATATGTTTTTGGTCGTGGTTGTAAGTAATATGTACATGTTTGTTTATTATGTTTTTGGTCATGGTTGTAAGTAATATGTACATGTTTGTTTATTATGTTTTTGGTCATGGTTGTAAGTAATATGTACATGTTTGTTTATTATGTTTTTGGTCATGGTTGTAAGTAATATGTATGTTTGTTTATTATGTTTTTGGTCATGGTTGTAAGTAATATGTATGTTTGTTTATTATGTTTTTGGTCATGGTTGTAAGTAATATGTACATGTTTGTTTATTATGTTTTTGGTCGTGGTTGTAAGTAATATGTACATGTTTGTTTAATATGTTTTTGGTCATGGTTGTAAGTAATATGTACATGTTTGTTTAATATGTTTTTGGTCATGGTTGTAAGTAATATGTACATGTTTGTTTAATATGTTTTTGGTCGTGGTTGTAAGTAATATGTACATGTTTGTTTAATATGTTTTTGGTCGTGGTTGTAAGTAATATGTACATGTTTGTTTAATGTTTTTGGTCATGGTTGTAAGTAATATGTACATGTTTGTTTATTATGTTTTTGGTCATGGTTGTAAGTAATATGTACATGTTTGTTTATTATGTTTTTGGTCATGGTTGTAAGTAATATGTATGTTTGTTTATTATGTTTTTGGTCATGTTTGTAAGTAATATGTATGTTTGTTTATTATGTTTTTGGTCATGGTTGTAAGTAATATGTATGTTTGTTTATTATGTTTTTGGTCATGGTTGTAAGTAATATGTACATGTTTGTTTAATGTTTTTGGTCATGGTTGTAAGTAATATGTATGTTTGTTTAATATGTTTTTGGTCATGGTTGTAAGTAATATGTATGTTTGTTTATTATGTTTTTGGTCATGGTTGTAAGTAATATGTACATGTTTGTTTAATGTTTTTGGTCATGGTTGTAAGTAATATGTATGTTTGTTTAATATGTTTTTGGTCATGGTTGTACTCGGAAAGGAGTGGTTTTGTAAGCAGTGGTCTTGTAAACTGTTGCTGTGCTGCCATCCCTATGGTCTCTACTCAATAAAACCGTCTTGTTTGTCAAGGGAATGTTTTGGGTCAGATTTAAACTAAATGTGTCTGGAAGGTTTGCTGTATTTAGTTTTTGGGCCCAACCACCTTTAATCATGACCAGCCAAACAACCATTTCTACCTATGCCACTGGTGGAGGGTGGTGGGACGGAGGTATGGTGAGTGGAGTAATAGAGGGTGGAGGTATGGAGGGTGGAGTATTAGAGGGTGGAGGTATGGAGGGTGGAGGTATGGAGGGTGGAGTATTAGAGGGTGGAGGTATGGAGGATGGAGTAATAGAGGGTGGAGGTATGGATGGTGGAGTAATAGAGGGTGGAGGTATGGAGGATGGAGTAATAGAGGGTGGAGGTATGGAGGATGGAGTAATAGAGGGTGGAGGTATGGAGGATGGAGTAATAGAGGGTGGAGGTATGGAGGATGGAGTAATAGAGGGTGGAGGTATGGATGGTGGAGTAATAGAGGGTGGAGGTATGGATGGTGGAGTAATAGAGGGTGTTGTAATAGAGGGTGGAGTAATAGAGGGTGGAGCAGGGTTTACGGCTTTTGGCCGGTATCAGGTGTAGTTGTCCGGCAGATGAAAATATCAACGGCCAAAATGTCCGGTGGGAAATACGCCAAATAAATATATTAATAGCATCATAAATAGCCAAATATTGTGTGACCTGTATGATCTGTTGTCAAGCCTCTGGTCGCTGTTGCAGTAAGACATGAGTGTTCGGTCATGTAGTGTTCGGTCATGTGACTAAGCGTGGCGCGACACTCAAAAGGCACCCACTCCGAATGCGAAGCAGACATCCCCAGGCTGGTTTAAAGAAAATAACAAGCGATGGTGCAGCTGAGGCCAGCCAGACCACAGAAGCCTGCCTATCTGAAACAGACTTCCTTACACAGAAAACTGTGTTTCTACATTTAAAATGCAATGGGACAACATATTTATATCCATACATTTAATGCACATTTTCTAATAAGGAAATATGGTTGGAAATGACAAAATGTCACAAAATGTGAGTGTTTTTTTCTTTTGTCAGAATTGATTTGACATATAAGCGACTGAAATGCGTTTGTCTAATAAATAATAATGTTGCGAAATTAGGCTACATTACAGAGCATTGCAAAGCAATTCTAAACTAGATTTAAACATACTGAAATAAAGAAGAAAACAAGTTTCAGTAAATGATCTGAGCCTATAACTTCAGGCAGAGCTGTCAAACACTCTATTGCATCCAAGCCCCAGACATCCCATGGAAACTAACATCATTCACATGGTGTTTCTTGAGACGTTTCTGACATTGGCTTCAAAAGCCCTTTTTTTGTAATCCAAAATTGTGCAAAAAGCTTGTTGTCTATAAAATTGCGATCTGGCTCAAATGATTGCGATCAGGCACTTGTGTATTATTTGTGACAGCCCTAGTTGTAATCTAAATGCTCAGTTCCTTCTGCTGACTAATTTAAATAAAAAATATTTGTTGAATCATAGCGTTTGTGTGTGGATGTATGGAAGATGGCGGTATGGAGGGTTAAGTGATGGAGGGTGGATGTATGGAAGATGGAGGTATGGAAGATGGAGGTATGGAGGGTTAAGTGATGGAGGGTGGAGTTATGGAGGGTGGGGGGATGGAGGGTGGGGGTATGGAAGATGGAGGTATGGAGGGTTAAGTGATGGAGGGTGGAGTTATGGAGGGTGGGGGGATGGAAGATGGAGGGTGGAGGTACGGAGGGTTAAGTGATGGAGGGTGGAGTTATGGAGGGTGGGGGGATGGGACTGGAGGGTGGATGTATGGTGGGTGGGGAGATGGGACTGGAGGGTGGATGTATGGTGGGTGGGGAGATGGGACTGGAGGGTGGATGTATGGTGGGTGGGGAGATGGGACTGGAGGGTGGATGTATGGTGATTGGAAGAATGGAGGGTGGAGGTGTGGTGATTGGAGGAATGGAGGGTGGAGGTGTGGTGATTGGAGGAATGGAGGGTGGATGTATGGTGGGTGGGGGGATGGGACTGGAGGGTGGATGTATGGTGATTGGAGGAATGGAGGGTGGATGTATGGTGATTGGAGGAATGGAGGGTGGATGTATGGTGATTGGAGGAATGGAGGGTGGATGTATGGTGATTGGAGGAATGGAGGGTGGATGTATGGTGATTGGAGGAATGGAGGGTGGATGTATGGTGATTGGAGGAATGGAGGGTGGATGTGTGGTGATTGGAGGAATGGAGGGTGGATGTGTGGTGATTGGAGGAATGGAGGATACCTGAGTGTTTGGAGCGATGAGTCTGTAAAAGCAGCCAGGTTGTATCAGGGAAAACCAACGTACTGAAGACCTCACAAACAACAACTCCACCTGTCAGGGAGGCAAAGAGAAAGAGACTCCTAAATGACACCTGATTCAGGTGGTCGGTTCAGACCTCACAAACAACAACTCCACCTGTCAGAGAGGCAAAGAGAAAGTATCAATGATACATCAGGAGACAAGGGGAATATTACATCAGCACTGCCAGACAGCCTGGAACCCATGAAGAAAGCTGGTACTATCAGAAGGGTTTGGTAGACCCTGCTATGGGGGGGTTGTAGTCTCACCTGTTGGGAGACCCTGGACTGGGGGGGTTGTAGTCTCACCTGTTGGGAGACCCTGCTAGGGGGGGGTTGTAGTCTCACCTGTTGGGAGACCCTGCTATGGGGGGGGTTGTAGTCTCACCTGTTGGGAGACCCTGCTATGGGGGGGTTGTAGTCTCACCTGTTGGGAGACCCTGCTAGGGGGGGGTTGTAGTCTCACCTGTTGGGAGACCCTGGACTGGGGGGTTGTAGTCTCACCTGTTGGGAGACCCTGCTAGGGGGGGGTTGTAGTCTCACCTGTTGGGAGACCCTGCTATGGTGGGGTTGTAGTCTCACCTGTTGGGAGACCCTGCTAGGGGGGGGTTGTAGTCTCACCTGTTGGGAGACCCTGCTATGGGGGGGTTGTAGTCTCACCTGTTGGGAGACCCTGCTATGGGGGGGTTGTAGTCTCACCTGTTGGGAGACCCTGGTCTGGGGGGGTTGTAGTCTCACCTGTTGGGAGACCCTGGTCTGGGGGGGTTGTAGTCTCACCTGTTGGGAGACCCAGGTCTGGGGGGGTTGTAGTCTCACCTGTTGGGAGACCCTGGTCTGGGGGGGTTGTAGTCTCACCTGTTGGGAGACCCTGGTCTGGGGGGGTTGTAGTCTCACCTGTTGGGAGACCCTGGTCTGGGGGGGTTGTAGTCTCACCTGTTGGGAGACCCTGGTCTGGGGGGGGGTTGTAGTCTCACCTTTGTGCTCTCTGTCTTTCTGTCCGTCTCTCTCTCCTGTAGTAGTGAGTTTTTAGGGTCCCACCCCCACCTCTGGACTGGACCAATCAGCTCAGCCTTCGCAGAGAAACACAGAGAAAGCCCTGCCCCTCCAATATCACAGCCATTTCCCTCATTCCTCCAGGCCACGCCTTCTTTTGCCATGACACGCATCACCACGGAGACACAGGGACGCTCCCCTGGCAATGTAGATTCTCCAGGTGTTTCTATGGCGACGGGTGGTTTGAGTATGGGCTTGTTCTCTCTGTCTTCCAGACATGCTCGCTTAGCCTCTCCCCCTTCATGTTCTTCCTCCTCCACCTCCATCTTCTCCTCTTCCCGGCTACTCTTCCTCTCTCCTGCCTCTGCCTCTCTTCTCTCCTCCATCTCTCCTTGTGTCATTCTGTTCCTCTCTCTGAGGAGAGAGGCCATGGAGGCAGAGGGACTGAGGATCTGGAGGTCGTTCAGACACAACTGGATATAAACCCTGGAACACACACATCCAGACTTCAGACAGAGGATAAAAACCCTGAAACACACACATCCAGACAGAACATAGACCCTGGAACACACACATCCAGACAGAACATAGACCCTGGAACACACACATCCAGACAGAACATTGACCCTGGAACACACACATCCAGACAGAACGTAGACCCTGGAACACAGACATCCAGACTTCAGACATAGAACGTAGACCCTGGAACACACACATCCAGACTTCAGACAGAGGATAAAAACCCTGAAACACACACATCCAGACAGAACATAGACCCTGGAACACACACATCCAGACAGAACGTAGACCCTGGAACACACACATCCAGACTTCAGACAGAGGATAAAAACCCTGAAACACACACATCCAGACAGAACATAGACCCTGGAACACACACATCCAGACTTCAGACAGAGAACGTAGAACGTAGAAGATGATTCAACTTGAAAAGATTGTTTCTCCTCAAACTTTTAACCCAATCAACAGGACCCTAGACACCACAGAGATAGCCAGTAAACACTTGTGTTAGTGTGTGTGTCTGTGTGTGTGTCTGTGTCAGTGTGTGTGTCTGTGTTAGTGTGTGTTACATGTGCCATGTTTTTATTCCTGCCTTCCTTGTATACATGATGTGTATGTGGCTGAGTGGTGTTCTGGTTGTGTGAGAGTTGTCTGGTATTCCCAGGTGCGCAGAGTTGCTGCTGACAAGCGGGGGCGTGGTTTGTCTGGAGCGGGGGCGTGGTTTGTCTGGAGTCCTGGCAGCTGGAGATGATTGAGGGCCTAATTGGCCCCAGTACATATAATGTTTGCCTTGTGAGCTCGGGAGGGCTTTTAGTTTTTTTGGAGGATTTGGGTGTGATTTGTTATATTCTGTTATGTTTTGCTAGTGTGTAAAACACTCTGTTATAAACACTAGGTTAGCTGGGCGGGAGTCACCCCTGTGTTTTGGTAACAGCTAGGAAGGATTAGGGGTGTAGCAGCGTAGGGACCTTTCTATTGTTTTCATTGATTGGACCCCGTTCCCAAGTCCCTTCTCCTACCTGCCCTATTGTGTCTATGGTGTCTTGGTGTGATTATTTGATGTTTGTAAATGGGTGTGTTGTGTTGTTGACTCAGTAACTAAACGGCCCCGTGGGGGGGGGGTACCCATAGGTTCTGACTGTCGTCTTATTTAATTGGTTGCACCCCCACACCCCTGTCCATTTCTGGCCTTGTCATCCTGTGTGCCAGAAAGGGTCACTACGTCTCCGCCTCAGACGAGAACCACCTGAGGGGAAAGTTTGTGTGTGTGTGTGAGTCTGTGTGTCTGTGTCTGTGTGAGTCTGTGTGTCTGTGTCTGTGTGAGTGTGTGCGTATGTTTGTGTGTGTGTGTGTGTTAGTAGGTGTACCTGCAGTGTCTGTGTGTGATGTATTTGTCCTGATCCAGGTGTCTGTATGAAGGGAACTCTGATTGGATGAATCTCTCCATCACCATGGTGAAGCGCTGCACACACACCAAACAACCTGAAAGACACACATACATATTACACCCCCCCCAAACATCACATTACACACTCAGTCACACCCCCAAACATCACATTACACACTCAGTCACACCCCCCCCAAACAACACATTACACACTCAGTCACACCACCCCCAAACATCACATTACACACTCAGTCACACCCCCCCCCAAACATCACATTACACACTCCGTCACACCCCCCCAAACATCACATTACACACTCAGTCACACCCCCCCAAACATCACATTACACACTCAGTCACACCCCCCCAAACATCACATTACACACTCAGTCACACCCCCCCCAAACATCACATTACACACTCAGTCACACCCCCCCCCAAACATCACATTACACACTCAGTCACACCCCCCCCAAACATCACATTACACACTCAGTCACACCCCCCCAAACATCACATTACACACTCAGTCACACCCCCCCAAACATCACATTACACACTCAGTCACACCCCCCCCAAACATCACATTACACACTCAGTCACACCCCCCCCAAACATCACATTACACACTCAGTCACACCCCCCCCAAACATCACATTACACACTCAGTCACACCCCCCCAAACATCACATTACACACTCAGTCACACCCCCCCAAACATCACATTACACACTCAGTCACACCCCCCCAAACATCACATTACACACTCAGTCACACCCCCCCAAACATCACATTACACACTCAGTCACACCCCCCCCCCAAACACCACATTACACACTCAGTCACACAGCGACTTTTCAGACACCCTTAGCGACTTTTTTTTTTAAAAAGTTCTTACTCTTCTCAACGAGCAGCGGGTGCCGCCGGGTATCGACAGAAGGTCGATACCCGGCGACCTTCTGGTGTTTTTACTCACTTGTTGTCTCTCCTACAACGTTATTCCTCTCCTACAGGCAGCCTCCATCACATGCAGTTGGTGCAGTTCTCTTAATCCATGACCATGATGATATCTCCCCTTGTGTGTCGCTCTAATGTTATTTTTTTTCTAGCCTTTTGATTTTGATTTAAATAGCGCACCCTTTTTTGATTTGTTCTTCGTTTTTTTGCTCAGGTGATTATTTCTTGTACATGGACAACATTTGTAAATACGCATGTATATTCTTTTCCCCAACGAGAGTTTTGTATGTTAAAAAAGAACATTTGGCGATGACATAATTTAGCATCTTCTAGCGACTTTTAGGATAGCCAATAGCGACTTTGCTTACTGAGGAGTTGGCAACACTGGCCTGGTAACACCTCACCCAAGTGGTCTTTATGGACATGCCCGGAAACACCTCACCCAAGTGGTCTTTATGGACACGCCCGGTAACACCTCACCCAAGTGATCTTTATGGACACGCCCGGTAACACCTCACCCAAGTGATCTTTATGGACACGCCCGGTAACACCTCACCCAAGTGGTCTTTATGGACACGCTCGGTAACACCTCACCCAAGTGATCTTTATGGACACGCCCGGTAACACCTCACCCAAGTGGTCTTTATGGACACGCCCGGTAACACCTCACCCAAGTGATCTTTATGGACACGCCCGGTAACACCTCACCCAAGTGGTCTTTATGGACACGCCCGGTAACACCTCACGCCCGGTAACACCTCACCCAAGTGATCTTTATGGACACGCCCGGTAACACCTCACCCAAGTGGTCTTTATGGACACGCCCGGTAACACCTCACCCAAGTGGTCTTTATGGACATGCCCGGAAACACCTCACCCAAGTGGTCTTTATGGACACGCCCGGTAACACCTCACCCAAGTGATCTTTATGGACACGCCCGGTAACACCTCACCCAAGTGATCTTTATGGACACGCCCGGTAACACCTCACCCAAGTGGTCTTTATGGACACGCTCGGTAACACCTCACCCAAGTGATCTTTATGGACACGCCCGGTAACACCTCACCCAAGTGGTCTTTATGGACACGCCCGGTAACACCTCACCCAAGTGGTCTTTATGGACACGCACGGTAACACCTCACCCAAGTGATCTTTATGGACACGCCCGGTAACACCTCACCCAAGTGATCTTTATGGACACGCCCGGTAACACCTCACCCAAGTGGTCTTTATGGACACGCCCGGTAACACCTCACCCAAGTGATCTTTATGGACACGCCCGGTAACACCTCACCCAAGTGATCTTTATGGACACGCCCGGTAACACCTCACCCAAGTGATCTTTATGGACACGCCCGGTAACACCTCACCCAAGTGATCTTTATGGACACGCCCGGTAACACCTCACCCAAGTGATCTTTATGGACACGCCCGGTAACACCTCACCCAAGTGGTCTTTATGGACACGCCCGGTAACACCTCACCCAAGTGGTCTTTATGGACATGCCCGGTAACACCTCACCCAAGTGGTCTTTATGGACACGCCCGGTAACACCTCACCCAAGTGGTCTTTATGGACACGCCCGGTAACACCTCACCCAAGTGATCTTTATGGACACGCCCGGTAACACCTCACCCAAGTGGTCTTTATGGACACGCCCGGTAACACCTCACGCCCGGTAACACCTCACCCAAGTGATCTTTATGGACACGCCCGGTAACACCTCACCCAAGTGATCTTTATGGACACGCCCGGTAACACCTCACCCAAGTGGTCTTTATGGACACGCCCGGTAACACCTCACCCAAGTGATCTTTATGGACACGCCCGGTAACACCTCACCCAAGTGATCTTTATGGACACGCCCGGTAACACCTCACCCAAGTGATCTTTATGGACATGCCCGGTAACATCTCACCTATCCAGGCCGTGTTGCTGGCGGCTCTCTGACGGCCAGAGTCTTTCTCACTGGTCTCCACGGCAACACAGGTCAGGATGCCAGTCTGGTCACGCAGGCAGAGTGTGTGTGTTCTAGAGAGATCCAGGACTCCGACCAGCAGCGGCCGGGGCTGCCGGTCCTGCCCCAGAGACAAGCCCACGGACCAGGCCAAGGAGGGGTTCAGCTCAGCCTGGGTCAGAGAGCAGCCAGAGGACGGCAGCAGGGAGGACAGGGACAGAGATGACCAGCACTCTGCCTCCATGGCAGAGATACACTCCGACACTGACAGATACCGACACGCTGGAGAACCCACACGGTACTGAGAAGACAAGGAGAGAATGACAGTCAGTATTATACCCTGGAGAACCCACACGGTACTGAGAAGACAAGGAGAGAATGACAGTCAGTATTATACCCTGGAGAACCCACACGGTACTGAGAAGACAAGGAGAGAATGACAGTCAGTATTATACCCTGGAGAACCCACACGGCACTGAGAAGACAAGGAGAGAATGACAGTCAGTATTATACCCTGGAGAACCCACACGGTACTGAGAAGACAAGGAGAGAATGACAGTCAGTATTATACCCTGGAGAACCCACACGGTACTGAGAAGACAAGGACAGAATGACAGTCAGTATTATACCCTGGAGAACCCACACGGTACTGAGAAGACAAGGAGAGAATGACAGTCAGTATTATACCCTGGAGAACCCACACGGTACTGAGAAGACAAGGAGAGAATGACAGTCAGTATTATACCCTGGAGAACCCACACGGTACTGAGAAGACAAAGAGAGAAAGACACTCAGCATCATACCCTGGAGATACATTGCCGATTTTGCAGGTTTTCCCACTTTCAAAGCATATATAGGTCTGTAATTTTAATCTTAGGTACACTGCAATTGTGAATGACAAAAATCCAGAAAATCACATTGTATGATTAAGTAATTTGCATTTTATTGCATGACATAACTATTTGATACATCAGAAAAGCAGAACTTAATATTTGGTACAGAAACCTTTGTTTGCAATTACAGAGATCATACGTTTCCTGTAGTTCTTGACCAGGTTTGCACACACTGCAGCAGGGATTTTGGCCCAATCCTTCATACAGACCTTCTCCAGATCCTTCAGGTTTCGGGGCTGTCGCTGGGCAATACAGACTTTCAGCTCCCTCCAAAGATTTTCTATTGGGTTCAGGTCTGGTGACTGGCTAGGCCACTCCAGGACTTGAGATGCTTCTTACGGAGCCACTCCTTAGTCGCCCTGGCTGTGTGTTTCAGGTCGTTGTCATGCTGGAAGACCCAGCCACGACCCATCTTCAATGCTCTTACTGAGGGAAGGAGGTTGTTGGCCAAGATCTTGTGATACATGGCCCCATCCATCCTCCCCTCATTATGGTGCAGTCATCCTGTCCCCTTTGCAGAAAAGCATCCCTAAAGAATGATGTTTCCACCTCCATGCTTCACGGTTGGGATGGTGTTCTTGGGGTTGTACTCATCCTTCTTCTTCCTCCAAATACGACGAGTGGAGTTTAGACCATAAAGCTCTATTTTTGTCTCATCAGACCACATGACCTTGTCCCATTCCTCCTCTGGATCATCCAGATGGTCATTGGCAAACTTCAGACGGGCCTGGACATGCGCTGGCTTGAGCAGGGGGACCTTGCGTGCGCTGCAGGATTTTAATCCATGACGGTGTAGTGTGTTACTGTAAGTAGGAAAACCTGCAAAATCGTCAGTGTATGAAATACTTATGTACATAAGTGTGTGTGTGTCTCTGTGTGTGTGTATATACAAGCGTGTGTGTGTATATATATATAGGTGTGTGTGTCTGTGTGTGTATATACGGTGTGTGTTTACCTCAGTGAGGGGACAGTGGTGTGGCTCCTGCAGCATTTCTCTGTAGATGTCTCTCCCTGCTTCTCCTTCTCCTCCTCCCTGAACCCCCTCACAGGTCAACACAGACTCCAGCAGCCTCCCAGCCACCACACACACACGCTCTCCTCTCACCCAACGGGGAACCAGCCTGACAAAGAACAAACATTCACTCTGTTTTAAAAACATCTTCATGACAAACCTAATACAGAGAGAAACCCCTCCCTCCCCCCTTCCTTCTCTCCGTCCCTCCCCCCTTCCTCCCTTCCTTCCTTCTCTCCCTCCCTCCCCCTTTCCTTCTCTCCTTCCCTCCCCCCTTCCTTCTCTCCTTCCCTCCCCCCTTCCTTCTCTCCTTCCCTCCCCCCTTCCTTCTCTCCTTCCCTCCCCCCTTCCTTCTCTCCCTCCCTCCCCCCTTCCTTCTCTCCCTCCCTCCCCCTTTCCTTCTCTCCCTTCCTACCTGTCTCTCAGAGCTGTGCAGCAATGACAGAGCCAAAGGTACTGAGACACGCCCAGATTCATTTCCAGCAGTAGTCGTGGCAACAAGGCATCACTGGGCATGTCGCTAGTGCTGCTGACCTCCGACCCCAGCCGGCTGAAGGAAGTGATGCGGAGGCTGGAGCGCAGACACATGCAGAGCATGCTGGGTAGGGAGGCGGGAGATGGGCGGTACAGGAAATGGACATCATGGAGTTCTATTTCTGCCCCTGGCCTCAAGCCACGCCTCTGGATAGGCTGATAGGCCAGACATAGACCAACCTTCCCGTCTATCACATAAAGTCCCGCCTCAGAGCTCAGAACACCAGTCAGCACACCCTATCAGAGAAAATGGGAACCATGACGTCAGAGTCCAAAAACAAAACACCCACTGACCAATCAGAGGAGACCAGTAAGAACAGCATTCAGAAAGCCTCAGTAAGAGGGACCTTGTAGCTGATGATTCTGGAGTGTTTGGTGTTGTGTGGAGGAGGGACGACACGGCCTTCATCCGCTCCCTCTGCCTGTCTGCCTGGGAGCGCTGACCCAGCACCACTCTCCTCGCAAAGATGGCCGTCCGCGTCAGAGGTGTATGTGTCTGGTGTGTGGTCTTGTGAGTGTGTCTCAGACAGGTCAGGGATCAGTGTGTCGGGTAGCAGGCTCAGGGACGATTGGCCCGTCACACACAGAACTCTGTTTCCAGACCAGCCCCTCAGCGCGCACACACGCAGCCCTGACACACACACACTTACCCCCACACACACACACCTCCGCCACCAAAGACAGCTTGGCTCCTGGGACAGGGCAGAGGAGGAGAGAGGATGAGGGGAAGGGAGTGATGGAGGGGAAGGAGGAGAGAGGATGAGGGGAAGGGAGTGATGGAGGGGAAGGAGGAGAGAGGATGAGGGGAAGGGAGTGATGGAGGGGAAGGAGGAGAGAGGATGAGGGGAAGGGAGTGATGGAGGGGAAGGAGGAAAAGAAAAGAAGTAGGAAGGGCAGAGAATAATAATAATAATAATAATTATGTCTGAGTGTTGGACTGGGTTTCTAGTTATAATAATGTCTGAGTGTTGGACTGGGTCTCTAGTTATAATAATGTCTGAGCGTTGGACTGGGTCTCTAGTTATAATAATGTCTGAGCGTTGGACTGGGTCTCTAGTTATAATAATGTCTGAGTGTTGGACTGGGTCTCTAGTTATAATAATGTCTGAGTGTTGGACTGGGTCTCTAGTTATTATAATGTCTGAGTGTTGTACTGGGTCTCTAGTTATAATAATGTCTGAGTGTTGTACTGGGTCTCTAGTTATAATAATGTCTGAGCGTTGGACTGGGCCTCTAGTTATAATAATGTCTGAGTGTTGGACTGGGTCTCTAGTTATTATAATGTCTGAGTGTTGGACTGGGTCTCTAGTTATAATACTATAGACACAGACCTCTGTGTGTGTATGCTCACCGTGACCAGTATTGGTACTGTGTGTTGTTCCTCTCTCAGACAGAGACAGAAGAAGGAGTTCCCGGCGATGTCCAGCAGGGGGCACACAGCACAAACCTCTCCATACACCTTCACACGCAGGCCTTTCACCCTACACACACACACACACACACTAAAGTTACGTAAACCAGCCCCAGGTCTACAGTCCTTACACACACACACTTGCTTACATACGCATACACACACACCCTGACCTATGCTGCAGTAGTCCTGCTGCTACTTTGACACCCACAGCGCTCCTAAGGTTGACCCCTGCAGGGTTAAATGTCAACTCAGTATCAGAGGTCAGGGGTAGGGGACAGCCAACCAGCTCCAGGTAGCCACCGTCTTCCTGGTCTGGGCCCAATGCATGCTGGGGGATGTAGTTCCAAAAGGGAAAGAGAAGGGGCGGGCCCAGCCAGAGAGGGGAAGGACTCAGCAGCTGGAAATGACACCAGGAGAAGAAGATCAGTGTTGGGAGTCCTCCTCACAGCCCAGGATAATCCAGAGTAGCGCAACAGAACATTCTGACCCTCACCTCAGAGTGCAGGCTTCCACTGGCATCCTTCAAACGCCACATTCCATCACATGTCCCCCCTAAGCCACACCCATCACTGAGACAGCCTATCAGCAAGAGGTTTGCACGTGGCAGAGCCCTGTGTTTTGGGAGAGCCTGCTCCGCCTCCCTGACCCACTCTCTGTGCTCATTGGTGCTCCAGGACAGGTTGCTACAGCAGGGTGTGTGTTGCCTGGTAACCAGCTCAGATATGGAGACAAGCCTGCAAAAGAGCAGAAGGGAGACTTGGGAGCAATGTTACATTTTTTACATTTAAGAGAAAGCAACCTTTTTCAACTTGGTGCCCTGTGGGAATTGAATACACAACCTCTGGCATTGCAATCGCCATGCCTTACTAACTATACAAGACCTGTTGATATACTCTATGCTGATCGTTTTCTATTCACTGTGATGTAAAAGAAACACAGATCCTAGGTCTGCACTCCTACTCTGAAATGGAACTACATCATTGTGTGATTGCTGAATGTGAACTGGGGCACAGCCACCCAGAGAATACTCTTTCTGCCTCTTAAAACTAAGGATTATTGCATTTAAAGAATAGCCTACAAACACATGACACCGACATCCACCGAGCCTAACCTAGAGTCTAGCAGGACTTCAGTTCCAGCCCTGCATGAATTCACTTATTAACTGAAACATCAATACCCCTTAGTGTCATCAGTTAATCGTGCTTAGTACTTGGCTGGATCAAAAGACTGCAAATCGCGTACTGCACATCTCCAGAAACAGAGCTCCAGAATATCGCATAACGTGTTAACCGTCACCTGTAGCTCAGCGGAAGAGATCTAGCGCGCGAGGAGCCCACCGCCCGTTCCACTCTCTGTACCAAGGCTAGGGCGAGCTGTTCGAGGGAAAGACTGCCAGCGGCGGGTCCGAGAACCGGGAACAGATTGTCCCTGACGAACCCGAATAGCTGCCGCAGCCACTCGCGTTCCTACAAGAAGAGACAGAACCAGTTAAAATACATTATTTTGTTTAAATATAGCTACTTAGCTAGAAATAAAACTAAAGCAGAGGTAACATAATTTACCACTTCAGTCCTCTGGTTGAAGTGAGTCAGAAATGATTCCATTTTTTGATCGTTTCGTTGTTCATTTCTAAGGCGTCAGATTTACATTTACAAGTCAAGTATAAAAACCTCGAGTCTGTTTATGTTAACTGTTGTTATCCTTGTCTGTGAGCTGATGTAAACAACTACAGATTCGCGCAAAATCCTTCAAATCATCAGAATTAACAAAACACACAAACGACGGTGTCCGCATTGCTCAAAAAGCATTAACTTGTACTGTAGGCCGGAAGCACGCCGGTAGGCGGAGATTCCTATTTGGGACCAAATCGGACCAAATCCCGTCTGAATCGAACGCACCCTGGCCAATCAGACTTGAGTCTCCTCCCAGCTATCACCGGGGTCTCCGCCTCCTGCATTCGAATGACCGTAACCAGCCAACGGGGGCGCGGCCTGGGGGCGGGCGTTAGCGCAGAACTGGATCCAGTTTGAACCTCAATCAACTGCCCTCTGTAGCAAAGCACAGACAACAGCATCGACCACAACAAAAACAGACAGTGTGAGACGAATTCTTGATTTCGGACTGGTAAAAGTAAGTTATGGAAGAGATTGCACTTTTAACATCGTTTTTCTACATAACCATATTTAATCACAAAAATTACATTAATTTTAGTAAAAACGTTCGTTGCTTGTTTTTCTGTCATGTTTCTGCTAGCTATCTTTAGCTGGCATTCATAGTGAATCACTGTACTGTAACGTCAACTAGTAACACAGCTGTATTGCCAATATGACCAAATATCATTGTTTCAATTTAGAGTTAAATGAATGTGCATTGGATATGCAACATGACTTCACTGTAACCAAGTATTTCCTTCTATAAATAATGTTAGTTTTGTACGCTGATTGCTAACAGGGTTAGCACCTTTAGCAATAATGCTAGTGCTGGGGGATGGGATGGGTTAGCAGTACGTAAGGCGGGAAGCAAATGGTGGGCCCATTGTTCTCAACGAGTTAGCATGCTAGGGGGCTAACTGTAGTAGCCGATGTTAGCTAGCTACGCTAACCTTACTGCAAACCCTACACTGTCTATGCTGCACACTGGTCTGCAATCCATCACATATACTAGCCCAACTTTAGTGTCCGTTACAATAGTTAGTTAACTATCGAATCGTATGTTTTTGTCGACGTTCTAACCGGCATTGGCGCTAGCAGGTTAGCCACTTTTGCTAAATTCACGAGGATCTTGTAAAAAAAAAAATATATATATATATATATTTTATATTAAATCAAGTAATATTTTTCTCCCGTGTATCAATCAGTCGTGTCGCCATGGTGAAAGGGGACATTAACAAGCCCAAGGGCAAGACGTCAGCCTACGCCTTCTTCGTGCAGACCTGCCGCGAGGAGCACAAGCGGAAACACCCGGAGCAGTCCGTGAACTTCGCAGAGTTCTCCAAGCAGTGCTCCGAGAGATGGAGGGTACGTATTCCTTACATACACGATCACATATCATATATGTGTTAACATACCTGTGTAATATGCTAACTATGTGTTGTGTAGGCGTTGACGGCCAATGATAAGCGTCGTTTTGAGGACATGGCGAAGCAGGACAAGGTTCGCTATGAAAGGGACATGAGAGGATACGTTCCCCCCAAAGGGATGGCCAAGACCGGCCGCAAGAAGAAGGACCCCAATGCTCCCAAACGACCACCGTGAGTCATTTAACCATGCATACTTCAACCATGCATTAGCAGTTACACTCGTCACCTCTTTCTAAATGGCACACCAAACTTTGGGCTGAACGTGGACCCCAAACACGTGACCTTTAACCTCTAACACTTGTCTCTCCACTAGGTCAGCATTCTTTGTGTTTTCTGCAGAGTTCCGTCCTACAGTCAAACAAGAATTCCCAGGTACTGAAAAATTACTAATTTCATTATACGGTTGATGAAAGTATGTTATTTATGCAGTAGTATTGCCAGTTAATAACACTAATGACATGTTTTCTAATGTCTTAACTAAACACTACAGAGTGTCGGTGATAGTATATAGTTAATGCACTGAGTTTTTGGTGTGTGGTGTTATGGCCATGTTTTGTCTCTTCAGGTCTTACTGTTTAAACATGACGGGTTACGGGTTGTTGTGACTGTTTTGACAGGCTGCTCCATAGGGGAGTGTGCTAAGAAGCTGGGCATCATGTGGGGTCAGCAGACGCCGGCCCAGAAGCAGCCCTTTGAGGAGAAGGCACTACGGCTGAGGGAGAAATACGACAAGGTACGGACACAGTGTCCCCGTAACACACTGACACAATGTCCCCGTAACACACCGACACGGTGTCCCCGTAACACACCGACACGGTGTCCCCGTAACACACCGACACGGTGTCCCCGTAACACACCGACACGGTGTCCCCGTAACACACCGACACGGTGTCCCCGTAACACACCGACACGGTGTCCCCGTAACACACCGACACGGTGTCCCCGTAACACACCGACACGGTGTCCCCGTAACACACCGACACGGTGTCCCCGTAACACACCGACACGGTGTCCCCGTAACACACCGACACGGTGTCCCCGTAACACACCGACACGGTGTCCCCGTAACACACCGACACGGTGTCCCCGTAACACACCGACACGGTGTCCCCGTAACACACCGACACGGCCTCCCCGTAACACACCGACACGGCCTCCCCGTAACACACCGACACGGCCTCCCCGTAACACACCGACACATTGTCCCCGTAACACACCGACAGTGTCCCCGTAACACGCAGACACAGTGTCTCCTCATAACAGACTGTCTCCTCGCTCACGGCTCCCTGGTTGTGTGTTCAGGACATGGCTGCGTACCGCTCCGGAGCGAACGTTAAGCGGGTTCCGATGCGGCCCGGCCCGGGCGGATCCTCCGCCATGATGTCTCACGGCGCCGTTGGCGGTGACGACGATGATGACGATGACGACTTGGACGACGACGATGAAGATGATGATGATGACGACGATGAGTAGCGTTGGGCTGGGGGAGTGCTCCGGCCTGTTGCATTGGTGCGTCCGTTTTAGCCCGCCCCCTACCTGTTCGATGGGTGGAGTTTTCACACGAGGCCGTTCCATTGGCCCAGCAGTGGAAACTACATTTACTCAGGGTCACTGCGAGCTAAAACAAACGAACCCGCTTCCACTGGAATCCTAACAGGCCAGAGAAGACATCTGATTGGCTGAACGGTGTGTGTGTGTGCCTGTCAGTGACCCTGAAGGAAGGGTTGACCCTAGGTTAGGGGTCAAAGGTTAGATAGGTCAGGGGGTTAGTTAGAGCCATACTGGACCAGACACAACCTGCAGGGGACTTTATATCAGTGTAACTGAATAGTTGTTGTCATTTTAAACATCTGTATCCCTGGTAACAGTTGCTGTGGGCCTACATGTCCAATAGCAGAGCTCTGTTGGGGTTGGATAGATCTGAATGTTGTTGTTGTGTTGAATGTAGTCGGTTGTAGTTCCCTTGGTTGTGTGTGGTCCCGGGCGCTGTGGCGGCTCTGTAATATTATGGCTTGATGTCCCGGGTCGCGTGATGCTGTGGCCCGGTTTAAAACATACACTTGTTTTTTTTATTTTTTCAATTGAAAAATGTGTCCCGAAAACCTTATGTAGAAATGGACTTTTATAATAAAATTTTTATGATTCTGAAAGTTTGCCTCAGTATTATGTGATCCTGAACAGGGTGTTGTCTTTGTCGCATGTGGGGTAATAATCTAACTGCAATGTCAGATGTTATAAAGGAACATGATATGCATAAATATGCAGATGCGGTCTCAGGCAATTTGGAAAATGGTAATGTCAATGTTTCTTTGTAATTTCACATTGTATCAGGTATAATCTAAATATAATATCATTATGAAGCCATGTAATGTAGTTTTAATATCATATGTTAACAAATACATAGTCTGTCTCTTAAATACTCAGATAATCTTAAATCATGTATTGCCTTTAGTCATGGAGCCTGGTGCCGAACTGTTTTAACCTCTCCTGGTAGTGGATAGCCTGGTGCCGAACTGTTTTAACCTCTCCTGGTAGTGGATAGCCTGGTGCCGAACTGTTTTAACCTCTCCTGGTAGTGGATAGCCTGGTGCCGAACTGTTTTAACCTCTCCTGGTAGTGGATAGCCTGGTGCCATACTGCTCTAACTTCTCCTGGTAGTGGATAGCCTGGTGCCATACTGTTTTAACCTCTGCTGGTAGTGGAGTGGATAGCCTGGTGCCATACTGTTCTAACCTCTCCTGGTAGTGGATAGCCTGGTGCCATACTTTTCTAACCTCTCCTGGTAGTGGATAGCCCGGTGCCATGCTGCTATTTTCTCCTGGTAGTGGATAGCCTGGTGCCATACTGTTTTAACCTCTCCTGGTAGTGGAGTGGATAACCTGGTGCCGTTTCACAACTAGTTCTTCTGTTGATTGAGAATGTAATATTGTTTCACACTGTTAAATAAGGTGTACCAGCTCTTACTTCAGATACTGTTAAATAAGGTGTACCAGCTCTAACTTCAGATACTGTTAAATAAGGTGTACCAGCTCTAACTTCAGATACTGTTAAATAAGGTGTACCAGCTCTTACTTCAGATACTGTTAAATAAGGTGTACCAGCTCTTACTTCAGATACTGTTAAATATGGTGTGCCAGCTCTAACTTCAGATACTGTTAAATAAGGTGTACCAGCTCTTAAGATACTGTTAAATAAGGTGTACCAGCTCTAACTTCAGATACTGTTAAATAAGGTGTACCAGCTCTTACTTCAGATACTGTTAAATATGGTGTACCAGCTCTTACTTCAGATACTGTTAAATAAGGTGTACCAGCTCTAACTTCAGATACTGTTAAATAAGGTGTACCAGCTCTAACTTCAGATACTGTTAAATAAGGTGTACCAGCTCTTACTTCAGATACTGTTAAATAAGGTGTACCAGCTCTTACTTCAGATACTGTTAAATAAGGTGTACCAGCTCTAACTTCAGATACTGTTAAATATGGTGTGCCAGCTCTAACTTCAGATACTGTTAAATAAGGTGTACCAGCTCTTAAGATACTGTTAAATAAGGTGTACCAGCTCTAACTTCAGATACTGTTAAATAAGGTGTACCAGCTCTTACTTCAGATACTGTTAAATATGGTGTACCAGCTCTTACTTCAGATACTGTTAAATAAGGTGTACCAGCTCTAACTTCAGATACTGTTAAATAAGGTGTACCAGCTCTAACTTCAGATACTGTTAAATAAGGTGTACCAGCTCTTACTTCAGATACTGTTAAATAAGGTGTACCAGCTCTTACTTCAGATACTGTTAAATAAGGTGTACCAGCTCTAACTTCAGATACTGTTAAATATGGTGTGCCAGCTCTAACTTCAGATACTGTTAAATAAGGTGTACCAGCTCTTAAGATACTGTTAAATAAGGTGTACCAGCTCTAACTTCAGATACTGTTAAATAAGGTGTACCAGCTCTTACTTCAGATACTGTTAAATATGGTGTACCAGCTCTTACTTCAGATACTGTTAAATAAGGTGTACCAGCTCTTACTTCAGATACTGTTAAATAAGGTGTACCAGCTCTTACTTCAGATACTGTTAAATAAGGTGTACCAGCTCTAACTTCAGATACTGTTAAATAAGGTGTACCAGCTCTTACTTCAGATACTGTTAAATAAGGTGTACCAGCTCTTACTTCAGATACTGTTAAATAAGGTGTACCAGCTCTAACTTCAGATACTGTTAAATATGGTGTGCCAGCTCTAACTTCAGATACTGTTAAATAAGGTGTACCAGCTCTTAAGATACTGTTAAATAAGGTATACCAGCTCTAACTTCAGATACTGTTAAATAAGGTGTACCAGCTCTAACTTCAGATACTGTTAAATAAGGTGTACCAGCTCTAACTTCGGATACTGTTAAATATGGTGTGCCAGCTCTTACTTTAGATACTGTTATATACACTCACCTAAAGGATTATTAGGATCACCTGTTCAATTTCTCATTAATGCAATTATCAAATCAACCAATCACATGGCAGTTGCTTCAATGCATTTAGGGGTGTGGTCCTGGTCAAGACAATCTCCTGAACTCCAAACTGAATGTCAGAATGGGAAAGAAAGGTGATATAAGCAATTGTGAGCGTGGCATGGTTGTTGGTGCCAGACCGGCCGGTCTGAGTATTTCACAATCTGCTCAGTTACTGGGATTTTCATGCACAACCATTTCTAGGGTTTACAAAGAATGGTGTGAAAAGGGAAAAACATCCAGTATGCAGCAGTCCTGTGGGCGAAAATGCCTTGTTGATGCTAGAGGTCAGAGGAGAATGAGCCGACTGATTCAAGCTGAGGCAGATGGGCTACAACAGAAGACCCCACCGGGTCCCACTCATCTCCACTACAAGTAGGAAAAAGAGGCTACAATTTGCACGAGCTCACCACAATTGGACAGTTAAAGACTGGAAAAATGTTGCCTGGTCTGATGAGTCTCGATTTCTGTTGAGACATTCAGATGGTAGAGTCAGAATTTGGCGTAAACAGAATGAGAACATGGATCCATCATGCCTTGTTACCACTGTGCAGGCTGCTGGTGGTGGTGTAATGGTGTGGGGGATGTTTTCTTGGCACAGTGGTAATAGTTGAGGTTGTATTTACCACAGTGGAAATGGTTGAGGTTGTATTTACCACAGTGGTAATGGTTGAGGTTGTATTTATCACAGTAGTAATGGTTGAGGTTGTATTAACCACAGTGGTAATGGTTGAGGTTGTATTTACCACAGTGATAATGGTTTAGGTTCTATTTACCACAGTGGTAATGGTTTAGGTTGTATTAACCACAGTGGTAATGGTTCAGGTTGTATTTACCACAGTAGTAATGGTTGAGGTTGTATTTACCACAGTAGTAATGGTTGAGGTTGTATTTACCACAGTGATAATGGTTCAGGTTGTATTTACCACAGTAGTAATGGTTGAGGTTGTATTTACCACAGTAGTAATGGTTGAGGTTGTATTTACCACAGTGGTAATGGTTGAGGTTGTATTTACCACAGTGGTAATGGTTTAGGTTGCATTAACCACAGTGGTAATGGTTGAAGTTGTATTTACCACAGTGGTAATGGTTGAGGTTGTATTTACCACAGTGGTAATGGTTGAGGTTGTATTAACCACAGTGGTAATGGTTGAGGTTGTATTTACCACAGTGGTAATGGTTGAGGTTGTATTAACCACAGTGGTAATGGTTGAGGTTGTATTTACCACAGTGGTAATGGTTGAGGTTGTATTAACCACAGTGGTAATGGTTGAGGTTGTATTTACCACAGTGGTAATGGTTGAGGTTGTATTAACCACAGTGGTAATGGTTGAGGTTGTATTTACCACAGTGGTAATGGTTGAGGTTGTATTAACCACAGTGGTAATGGTTGAAGTTGTAAAATATTTATTAAACAACAGTTGGACTATAAACATTAGCATTAACACACAGGATCCGCTCTCGCCACAAGGGGGTGGAAGCCACCCAGCAGTAGAGTACAAACTTTATCAAAATACAGTACAGTGATTCTCCACAAAGACCCACCTCACTGATACACAACGCTACAACCGCTAATAACGTGCCTACAGAGCTCCTTAGGGCAGTTATAAACCCTGATTCAAGAGCAATATTGCTTGTTGTTGGTCAACATACAAAACCGGTTGCATCATGTCAGTTATTGACTATTTCTAAATGAGGAGTAAACCAATAATAATGGTGAATATTTAGAATCCAGTAAATGAGTCATGCACACACATGTACATTATCTAAATGGATGTTATTGGTTATACATCCTCACTGATTGGTCAATGGATATGATATGGAAGTATTCATAGTTGGACCCAAATGTCTAAAGATTTAATTCCCCGCTACTCCACTTAACAACCAAACAGCTTCAGTTACTAAATTCATCACAAATGAAAACCACTTACGCCATGACTTTTGTAATCGATCATAACATTGATACAAAAACACCAATGAGCCACAGAAACTAATCACCATGAATTATCCTTTTAAAATAGTGCAGTTTGCTACTACGCCCACCAGGTGGTGTTCTAACGTCTACAAACACCAGTCTTCAACCAGATCAGACTGAATGGAGAGACTGTCGAGATAAAACTAGTGCCTATAACATCGTGGTTGAGTTCGGTCAGAAAACCTGATTATTTATTGACCTCATTAGGTGTCTCTGAGATTGTCTTTTTAGAATTATATCCCTGATAATTACACAACTCATAATAAAACAATGTATAGCTAAATTCAGTCAAACCTGCCCTGACATATTCACACAGTATCTCATTTTCCTATGGTCAAATTAACTCGGTTCAATATAAGAACCTACTGCTACCACTGTGTGGGTCTGACTGAACACACTAAACCTTATACACACCCCACACACTGTCCTGGTGGATTATCCTGACAGTCCTGGTAGATTATCCTGACAGTCCCGTGGATTATCCAGACAGGCCTGGTGGATTATCCTGACAGTCTCTGTGGATTATCCTGAGTGGCCTGGTGGATTATCCTGACAGTCTTGTAGATTATCCAGACAGGCCTGGTGGATTATCCTGACAGTCTCGGTGGATTATCCTGAGAGGCCTGGTGGATTATCTTGACAGTCTCGGTGTATTATCCTGGCAGTCCTGGTAGATTATCCTGACAGTCTCGTGGATTATCCAGACAGGCCTGGTGGATTATCCTGACAGTCTCTGTGGATTATCCTGAGAGGCCTGGTGGATTATCCTGTGAGGCCTGGTGGATTATCCTGACAGTCTCTGTGGATTATCCTGAGAGGCCTGGTAGATTATCTTGACAGTCTCATGGATTATCCAGACAGGCCTGGTGGATTATCCTGACAGTCTCGGTGGATTATCCTGAGAGGCCTGGTAGATTATTTTGACAGTCTCGTGGATTATCCAGACAGGCCTGGTGGATTATCCTGACAGTCTCGGTGGATTATCCTGAGAGGCCTGGTGGATTATCCTGACAGGCCTGATGGATTATCCTGAGAGGCCTGGTAGATTATCTTGACAGTCTTGTGGATTATCCAGACAGGCCTGGTGGATTATCCTGACAGTCTCGGTGGATTATCCTGAGTGGCCTGGTGGATTATCCTGACAGTCTCGTGGATTATCCTGAGAGGCCTGGTGGATTATCCTGACAGTCTCGGTGGATTATCCTGACAGTCCTGGTAGATTATCCTGACAGTCTCGTGGATTATCCAGACAGGCCTGGTGGATTATCCTGACAGTCTCTGTGGATTATCCTGAGAGGCCTGGTGGATTATCCTGTGAGGCCTGGTGGATTATCCTGACAGTCTCTGTGGATTATCCTGAGAGGCCTGGTGGATTATCCTGTGAGGCCTGGTGGATTATCCTGACAGTCTCTGTGGATAATCCTGAGAGGCCTGGTAGATTATCTTGACAGTCTCGTGGATTATCCAGACAGGCCTGGTGGATTATCCTGACAGTCTCGGTGGATTATCCTGAGAGGCCTGGTAGATTATCTTGACAGTCTCGTGGATTATCCAGACAGGCCTGGTGGATTATCCTGACAGTCTCGGTGGATTATCCTGACAGTCTCGGTGGATTTTCCTGACAGTCTCGGTGGATTATCCTGAGAGGCCTGGTGGATTATCCTGACAGGCCTGATGGATTATCCTGACAGTCCTGGGCATTAGTTTAACAGTCCAGGTTTAGGATAACTAGTCTGGTCCTGTAGACAAATCAGGTTAATTTTAACTAGAAGGTTCCTTAAGCCTAGTCAGCTTTTGGTTTAACCAAACAGTTTCTGGAGACTAGTCAGGTGGGATTGTGTGGTGTAGGCAGGGCATATTGCTCTCACAGTGACTCTTCAATCTGCTGGTTATCAATAAAGCTGGCTCCACTCAAACACAGGCTGGTTGTTCCCTAAATTGGATTTTCTTTCATTTTTGAAGCATCTTTGAAATTCACTTTGAAATGAAAAGCACAATATAAAATAAATCTCATTCTGAATATTAATATAATCAGTAAAGTTTGTTCTATTCAAACAAAGTATCTCAAAAACCAACCAAGTTTTCTTTTTTTGTTCGATTCTTAAGTGATATTTATAGAATTAGGAAGACTAAGATAGACTACAAATGATTATGGTCATTGTAATATTGAAGTTTTTCCTGTCAATGTTTGTTCTTTTTGTCTGTTTCAGTGCAGGTCAGATATTTTCCCATAGCCTTTGGCTTTGTTGTGGCAGCAACCTTTGACCTTTGCCAAACCCTGAGGATCAAAAAACAACACAAGCGACAAATTACACAACATCCCATATCCCCACACCTCTGTAGGACTGCCATCAGCCCAACATCACCCAACCATTCCCCCAATATCAGCCAATCATCACCCCAACATCCCCCCAGTATCAGCCAATCATCAGCCCAACATCACCCCAACATCCCCCCAACATCAATCTAACATCAGCCTAAGACATTACCCATCATTATCATAATCTCTATTGTCCCATTAAACCCAATTAGTGCATTTAGAACAGTGGTGTGAGCAGCTGTGTGGGATTCTCTGTGTGTGTGTGTGTGTGTGTCTGTGCAGTTTCTTAAGTCTTCTACATAGTGCAGGGGAGCAACTGTGTGTGTGTGTGTGTGTGTGTGTGCGCGCGTTCATGTTCAGATACATCTGTGAGTATGGGAGAGGGGACGTGTGTGTGTGTGTTACAGTGTGTGTGTGTGTGTGTGTTACAGTGTTGTCTATTGAAACTACTAAAGATCAGTATAATTGCTCCTATACGTCATGTCACAGTAGAAACTGGGTGTTTAAGTGTCTCTGTGTGTGTGTGTGTGTGTCAGTGTTCACTGGCCCTGCGTCTGATGTGTGTGTGTGTGTGTGTCAGTGTTCACTGGCCCTGCGTCTGATGTGTGTGTGTGTCAGTGTTCACTGGTCCTGCGTCTGATGTGTGTGTGTGTGTCAGTGTTCACTGGTCCTGTGTCTGATGTGTGTGTGTGTCAGTGTTCACTGGTCCTGCGTCTGATGTGTGTGTGTGTGTCAGTGTTCACTGGCCCTGCGTCTGTTGTGTGTGTGTGTGTGTCAGTGTTCACTGGCCCTGCGTCTGTTGTGTGTGTGTGTGTGTGTCAGTGTTCACTGGCCCTGCGTCTGTTGTGTGTGTGTGTGTGTGTGTCAGTGTTCACTGGCCCTGCGTCTGTTGTGTGTGTGTGTGTGTGTGTCAGTGTTCACTGGCCCTGCGTCTGTTGTGTGTGTGTGTGTGTGTGTCAGTGTTCACTGGTCCTGCGTCTGTTGTGTGTGTGTGTGTGTCAGTGTTCACTGGCCCTGCGTCTGATGTGTGTGTGTGTCAGTGTTCACTGGCCCTGTGTCTGATGTGTGTGTGTGTGTCAGTGTTCACTGGCCCTGTGTGTGTGTGTGTCAGTGTTCACTGGTCCTGCGTCTGATGTGTGTGTGTGTGTCAGTGTTCACTGGCCCTGCGTCTGATGTGTGTGTGTGTCAGTGTTCACTGGCCCTGCGTCTGATGTGTGTGTGTGTGTGTCAGTGTTCACTGGTCCTGCGTCTGATGTGTGTGTCAGTGTTCACTGGCCCTGCGTCTGATGTGTGTGTGTGTCAGTGTTCACTGGCCCTGCGTCTGATGTGTGTGTGTGTGTCAGTGTTCACTGGCCCTGCGTCTGATGTGTGTGTGTGTGTCAGTGTTCACTGGCCCTGCGTCTGATGTGTGTGTGTGTGTCAGTGTTCACTGGCCCTGCGTCTGATGCGTGAGTGTGTCTGTGTTCACTGGCCCTGCGTCTGATGTGTGTGTGTGTGTGTCAGTGTTCACTGGCCCTGTGTCTGATGTGTGTGTGTCAGTGTTCACTGGCCCTGCGTCTGATGTGTGTGTGTGTGTGTGTCAGTGTTCATTGGGCATGTGTCTTATGGTGTGTGTGTGTGCCAGTTTTCATTGTGTGTCTGTGTGTGTGTGTGTGTGTCAGTGTTCATTGGGCATGTGTCTGATTGTGTGTGTGTGTGTGTGTGTGTGTCAGTGTTCATTGGGCATGTGTCTGATTGTGTGTGTGTGTGTGTGTGTGTCAGTGTTCATTGGGCATGTGTCTGATTGTGTGGAAGATCCAGTCCATCTTAGTGGTCCAGCCTCCATGATGGGCATCGTTCATCTGCTTGGTGAAGTACTCCAGCGCCTCCTGGTAGCAGAAAGACACATAACATGTAATAACGGGTAATAACAGGTAATATCAGATAATGGGAGGTAATATCATGTAATAATTGGGACCAAGTAATAACAGGTAATACCAGAGAATAACAGGTAATAATAGGTAATAACAGCTAATAAAAGCTAATAATAGGTAATAGCAGAACACATTTCTGCCCAGTGTTGTGATCTAAGTAGTGTCTCAAGGCCCTGCCTTTCTGAAGCATTTCCAATAACGGTCTGGATCTCATCCTGCTGCTTGTTCAACCAAGTTCAGACAGCTGCCCCATTCAGGAGCCACACAACACATTCTATTTTAAACATTTTATAGGTGCCGGAACTCAGTCATCAGTAAGGTTCTTCCTCAGGTAGGGTTATGGGTCAGAGGTCAGGGGTTTTACCTGTTGGCTGTTCTCCAGAGCCAAGGTGTTCCTCAGGCAGGGTTATGGGTCAGAGGTCAGAGGTTTTACCTGTTGGCTCTTCTCCAGAGCCAAGGTGTTCCTCAGGTAGGGTTATGGGTCAGAGGTCAGAGGTTTTACCTGTTGGCCTTTTTTGTTTAATTGTGTTATTTTAATGTCGCTGTTCTATGCTTTTAGGCTAATGCATTGTAGCACTTTGAGGTCATTTAATTGATATAAAGTGCATTATAAATAAAATTTATTATTGGCTCTTCTCCAGAGCCATGGTCTTCCTCAGCTAGGGTTATGGGTCAGAGGTCAGGGGTTTTACCTGTTGGCTCTTCTCCAGAGCCAGGGTCTTCCTCAGGTAGGCAATGTCATCAAAGGACTGTAGTTCAGGCATGCCACAGCCCAGCAGCAGAGAGAACAGGTTGATGAAGAGAGAGGCGTGTTGCCGGATGGCCAGGTAGGCCTTGTAACACATCTCCTGGAACCTAGTGGAGGAGGAGAGGGGCTTTACACTGGGTATATGGGGATTGTAAACCTAGTGGAGGATGAGAGGGGCTTAATACTGGGTATATGGGGATTGTAAACCTAGTGGAGGATGAGAGGGGCTTTACACTGGGTATATGGGGATTGTAAACCTAGTGGAGGAGGAGAGGGGCTTTACACTGGGTATATGGGGATTGTAAACCTAGTGGAGGATGAGAGGGGCTTTACACTGGGTATATGGGGATTGTAAACCTAGTGGAGGATGAGAGGGGCTTAATACTGGGTATATGGGGATTGTAAACCTAGTGGAGGATGAGAGGGGCTTTACACTGGGTATATGGGGATTGTAAACCTAGTGGAGGAGGAGAGGGGCTTTACACTGGGGTATATGGGGACTGTAAACCTAGTGGAGGAGGAGAGGGGCTTTACACTGGGTATATGGGGACTGTAAACCTAGTGGAGGAGGAGAGGGGCTTTACACTGGGTATATGGGGACTGTAAACCTAGTGGAGGAGGAGAGGGGCTTTACACTGGGTATATGGGGACTGTAAACCTAGTGGAGGATGAGAGGGGCTTAATACTGGGTATATGGGGACTGTAAACCTAGTGGAGGAGGAGAGGGGCTTTACACTGGGTATATGGGGACTGTAAACCTAGTGGAGGATGAGAGGGGCTTAATACTGGTTATATGGGGATTGTAAACCTAGTGGAGGATGAGAGGGGCTTAATACTGGTTATATGGGGATTGTAAATTTAGTGGAGGATGAGAGGGGCTTAATACTGGTTATATGGGGACTGTAAACCTAGTGGAGGATGAGAGGGGCTTAATACTGGTTATATGGGGACTGTAAACCTAGTGGAGGAGGAGAGGGGCTTAACACGGGATATATGGGGATTGTAAACCTAGTGGAGGAGGAGAGGGGCTTAATACTGGTTATATGGGGACTGTAAACCTAGTGGAGGAGAGGGGCTTTACACTGGGTATATGGGGACTGTAAACCTAGTGGAGGAGGAGAGGGGCTTAATACTGGTTATATGGGGACTGTAAACCTAGTGGAGGAGGAGAGGGGCTTAATACTGAGTATATGGGGACTGTAAACCTAGTGGAGGAGGAGAGGGGCTTAAAACGGGGTATATGGGGATTGTAAACCTAGTGGAGGATGAGAGGGGCTTAATACTGGTTATATGGGGACTGTAAACCTAGTGGAGGAGGAGAGGGGCTTAAAACGGGGTATATGGGGATTGTAAACCTAGTGGAGGATGAGAGGGGCTTAATACTGGTTATATGGGGACTGTAAACCTAGTGGAGGAGGAGAGGGGCTTTACACTGGGGTATATGGGGACTGTAAACCTAGTGGAGGAGGAGAGGGGCTTTACACTGGGTATATGGGGACTGTAAACCTAGTGGAGGAGGAGAGGGGCTTTACACTGGGTATATGGGGACTGTAAACCTAGTGGAGGAGGAGAGGGGCTTTACACTGGGTATATGGGGACTGTAAACCTAGTGGAGGATGAGAGGGGCTTAATACTGGGTATATGGGGACTGTAAACCTAGTGGAGGTGGAGAGGGGCTTTACACTGGGTATATGGGGACTGTAAACCTAGTGGAGGATGAGAGGGGCTTAATACTGGTTATATGGGGATTGTAAACCTAGTGGAGGATGAGAGGGGCTTAACACGGGATATATGGGGATTGTAAACCTAGTGGAGGAGGAGAGGGGCTTAATACTGGTTATATGGGGACTGTAAACCTAGTGGAGGATGAGAGGGGCTTAATACTGGTTATATGGGGACTGTAAACCTAGTGGAGGAGGAGAGGGGCTTAACACGGGATATATGGGGATTGTAAACCTAGTGGAGGAGGAGAGGGGCTTAATACTGGTTATATGGGGACTGTAAACCTAGTGGAGGAGAGGGGCTTTACACTGGGTATATGGGGACTGTAAACCTAGTGGAGGAGGAGAGGGGCTTAATACTGGTTATATGGGGACTGTAAACCTAGTGGAGGAGGAGAGGGGCTTAATACTGAGTATATGGGGACTGTAAACCTAGTGGAGGAGGAGAGGGGCTTAAAACGGGGTATATGGGGATTGTAAACCTAGTGGAGGATGAGAGGGGCTTAATACTGGTTATATGGGGACTGTAAACCTAGTGGAGGAGGAGAGGGGCTTAAAACGGGGTATATGGGGATTGTAAACCTAGTGGAGGATGAGAGGGGCTTAATACTGGTTATATGGGGACTGTAAACCTAGTGGAGGAGGAGAGGGGCTTTACACTGGGGTATATGGGGACTGTAAACCTAGTGGAGGAGGAGAGGGGCTTTACACTGGGTATATGGGGACTGTAAACCTAGTGGAGGAGGAGAGGGGCTTTACACTGGGTATATGGGGACTGTAAACCTAGTGGAGGAGGAGAGGGGCTTTACACTGGGTATATGGGGACTGTAAACCTAGTGGAGGATGAGAGGGGCTTAATACTGGGTATATGGGGACTGTAAACCTAGTGGAGGATGAGAGGGGCTTTACACTGGGTATATGGGGACTGTAAACCTAGTGGAGGAGGAGAGGGGCTTAACACGGGATATATGGGGATTGTAAACCTAGTGGAGGAGGAGAGGGGCTTAATACTGGTTATATGGGGACTGTAAACCTAGTGGAGGAGAGGGGCTTTACACTGGGTATATGGGGACTGTAAACCTAGTGGAGGAGGAGAGGGGCTTAATACTGGTTATATGGGGACTGTAAACCTAGTGGAGGAGGAGAGGGGCTTAATACTGAGTATATGGGGACTGTAAACCTAGTGGAGGAGGAGAGGGGCTTAAAACGGGGTATATGGGGATTGTAAACCTAATGGAGGATGAGAGGGGCTTAATACTGGTTATATGGGGACTGTAAACCTAGTGGAGGAGGAGAGGGGCTTAAAACGGGGTATATGGGGATTGTAAACCTAGTGGAGGATGAGAGGGGCTTAATACTGGTTATATGGGGACTGTAAACCTAGTGGAGGAGGAGAGGGGCTTAAAACTGAGTATATGGGCACTGTTAACCTAGTGGAGGAGGTATATGGGGACTGTAAACCTAGTGGAGGAGGAGAGGGGCTTAACACTGAGTATATGGGGGGCCGAGAAAGGCAGTGTGTGTATATATAGGTGTGTGTGTCGGGAGTGGTTGTATAGTTGTGTGTGGGTATATAGGTGTGAGTGTGTGTGTTGTGATGGCAATTTCTAAAATCCAAATTACCTTGTGGGGCCATTTTGTCCCCACAACTATAGCAAAACCTGAAAAACATGCCTTGTGGGGACATTCTTTAGGGCCCCATGAGGGGAAAGTAAATTTCCGGCTCAGGGTTTAGGGTCAAAATTACAATTGATTTCATAGTTAGAATTGGGGTTTCTTTAAGGTCCAGGCGTTGTTGGTTAAGTTTAGGGTTAAGGTTAGGCATTACATCTAGTTAAAGTTTAAGCATATATGTTACTTTTATTGAGGTTAACGTTAGGGTTAGGGTTAGATTAGGGTTAGGTTAGGGTTAGGTTTAGATCAGGGTTAGGTTAGGGTTAGATTTAGATTAGGGTTAGGTTAGGGTTAGGGTAAAGATTAGGGCAAGGGAGCATGCAATTACGTTTTTCAGGGCCCCATGAGGATATAAAAACAAATGTGTGTGGATGTGTGTGGGTGTGGGTGTGTGTGGGTGTGTGTGGGTGTGTGCGGGTGTGTGCGGGTGTGTGGGTGTGTGTGTGTGTGTGTGTGGGTGTGCATGCATAGTGGTACCTCTCAAATTCCTTGGTCTTGGTACACTCCTGGACACCCTTGCTGATGACGATGAGGAAGTCCTGTGTCAGAACAAATGGAACCCTCTCCCTCTTGTAGCCAAACTTCTTCTTCTTATGATCCAGGAAGTGACCAAAGTCTATATGGAACAGCTAGAGGAGGGATGCTGTTTATAACCACTTTTCTTACTGTTGTTTTCCCAGACATCTGAATTACCTTTCATTCAGGGTTGATGAGATATTCTCTCTGAGACTGAGGAGTGTGTGGGTGTGTTGTGTGTGTGTGTGAGTTACCTGGCCATTCTCCTTGACCATGATGTTGGAGTTGTGTCTGTCCCCAATCCCCAGGATGAAGGTGGCTACACAGTATCCTGCACAGGACCGCGTGAACAGGTCTATCGCTCTGTCATAACTGACAAGACAGACAGACATATTAACAGGTATATCGCTCTGTCATAACTGACAAGACAGACAGACATATGAACAGGTCTATCGCTCTGTCATAACTGACAAGACAGACAGACATATGAACAGGTATATCGCTCTGTCATAACTGACAAGACAGACAGACATATGAACAGGTCTATCGCTCTGTCATAACTGACAAGAGAGACAGACATATGAACAGGTATATCGCTCTGTCATAACTGACAAGACAGACATATGAACAGGTCTATCGCTCTGTTATAATTGACAAGACAGATATATGAACAGGTCTATCGCTCTGTCATAACTGACAAGACAGACAGACATATGAACAGGTCTATCGCTCTGTTATAATTGACAAGACAGACATATGAACAGGTCTATCGCTCTGTCATAACTGACAAGACAGACAGACATATGAACAGGTCTATCGCTCTGTTATAATTGACAAGACAGACATATGAACAGGTCTATCGCTCTGTCATAACTGACAAGACAGACAGACATATGAACAGGTCTATCGCTCTGTCATAACTGACAAGACAGACAGACATATGAACAGGTATATCGCTCTGTCATAACTGACAAGACAGATATATGAACAGGTCTATCGCTCTGTCATAACTGACAAGACAGACAGACATATGAACAGGTATATCGCTCTGTCATAACTGACAAGACAGATATATGAACAGGTCTATCGCTCTGTCATAACTGACAAGACAGACAGACATATGAACAGGTCTATCGCTCTGTTATAACTGAAAAGACAGACATATGAACAGGTCTATCGCTCTGTCATAACTGACAAGACAGACAGACATATGAACAGGTCTATCGCTCTGTTATAATTGACAAGACAGATATATGAACAGGTCTATCGCTCTGTTATAACTGACAAGACAGACATATGAACAGGTCTATCGCTCTGTTATAACTGAAAAGACAGACATATGAACAGGTCTATCGCTCTGTTATAACTGACAAGACAGACAGACATATGAACAGGTCTATCGCTCTATTATAGCTGAGAAAACAGACAGGTGTTACAGACAGACACGTGTAACAGACAAACAGACAGATGTAATAGACAGAGACACATGTAACAGACAGACATGTGTAACAGAGAGAGACAGGGGTACCAGACAGACAGCTGTAACTGACAGACTGGTCTAACAGACAGAGAGACAGGTGTAACATACAGACAGACAGGTGTACTCACGCCTCTCCTCTGTTTTTGTCTTTGATCCAGTGATGCAGAGTGTTGCTGTTGAACTGCAGCGCCCCCTTTAGGCCTCCTTTACACTGGATCTGCATGATGGTGTAGCTGTTCTTCACCACCTCGATCAGACCAACACAGTCGCCTATAGACAGACAGCCGTACGGCAGCATCCTGTTGGGGTGGAGTTAGTATTTATTTATCTATAGACAGACATCCATATGACATCATCCTGTTGGGGTGGAGTTAGTGTTTATTTATCTATAGACAGACATCCATATGACATCATCCTGTTGGGGAGGAGTTAGTATTTATTTATCTATAGACAGACATCCATATGACATCATCCTGTTGGGGTGGAGTTAGTGTTTATTTATCTATAGACAGACATCCATATGACATCATCCTGTTGGGGTGGAGTTAGTAGTTATTTATCTATAGACAGACATCCATATGACATCATCCTGTTGGGGTGGAGTTAGTGTTTATTTATCTATAGACAGACATCCATATGACATCATCCTGTTGGGGTGGAGTTAGTGTTTATTTATCTATAGACAGACATCCATATGACATCATCCTGTTGGGGTGGAGTTAGTATTTATTTATCTATAGACAGACATCCATATGACATCATCCTGTTGGGGTGGAGTTAGTATTTATTTATCTATAGACAGACATCCATATGACATCATCCTGTTGGGGTGGAGTTATTGTTATTTATCTATAGACAGACATCCATATGACATCATCCTGTTGGGGTGGAGTTAGTAGTTATTTATCTATAGACAGACATCCATATGACATCATCCTGTTGGGGTGGAGTTATTGTTATTTATCTATAGACAGACATCCATATGACATCATCCTGTTGGGGTGGAGTTAGTAGTTATTTATCTATAGACAGACATCCATATGACATCATCCTGTTGGGGTGGAGTTAGTAGTTATTTATCTATAGACAGACATCCATATGACATCATCCTGTTGGGGTGGAGTTAGTATTTATTTATCTATAGACAAACATCCAAGGTTTTTATAAGGTTTTTATTTTTCATTTTTCCCCCTCGAAGATTTCAGTTTGTTTTTTAATTGAATTGTTCACATTATAGGTCACATTAAAAGTGGAAAAGGTTCTGACGTGATTTATCTTTGTCTCATTCTTTTACATCACAAAAACCTGGCATTTTAACAGGGGTGTGTAGACTTATTAAATCCACTGTATTTTCCTGGTTGGCTGACACCACACTTATGAAAAGAACATTCGCAACAAGACATTCAAGTGTGAGTGTGTGTGTGTGTGTGTGTGAGTGTGTGTGTGAGTGTTTGTGTGTGTGTGAGTGTGTGTGTGTGTGTGAGTGTGTGTGAGTGTTTGTGTGTGTGTGTGTGTGTGAGTGTGTGTGAGCAGGGTGTTACCTCAGGTCCAGTCCCTGGTTCTGCCAGATATTCTCCATAATCTTAATAATCTGCAGAGTCAGCATGTCCTGCCGGAGATCTGGTTAAATTAAAGATTAAAAACACACATACACACACACACACCATACATTCACACAAACACACACACCATACATATACACACACACACCAACACGCACACCATACACACATATACACACAGACACACACACACACACCGTTGAGGATGCTTTAGTGTCTGAGTGATGAAGTTATGGAATGCAGTAGTGTATAACATACACACCCACCCTGACACCTCAAACACACACCCCATACATATACACACACACACATAAACACACCCCATACATATACACACACACCATACACACACACACATAAACACACACCCTGACACCTCAAACACACACCCCATACATATACACACACACATAAACACACACCCTGACACCTCAAACACACACCCCATACATATACACACACGCCATACACACACACACATAAACACACACCCTGACACCACAAACACACACCCCATACATATACACACACGCCATACACACACACACATAAACACACCCTGACACCTCAAACACACACCCCATACATATACACACACGCCATACACACACACACATAAACACACCCTGACACCTCAAACACACACCCCATACATACACACACACACACATAAACACACCCTGACACCTCAAACACACACCCCATACATATACACAAACACCAAACACACACCCTGACACCTCAAACACACACCCCATACATATACACACACACATAAACACACACCCTGACACCTCAAACACACACCCCATACATATACACACACGCCATACACACACACACAAACACACACCCTGACACCTCAAACACACACCCCATACATATACACACACACACATAAACACACACCCTGACACCTCAAACACACACCCCATACATATACACACACGCCATACACACACACACACACATAAACACACACCCTGACACCTCAAACACACACCCCATACACACACACACACACATAAACACACACCCAGACACCTCAAACACACACCCCCTCTCCCTCCTCTGTATCTCTCACCGTCTCCGTTCTTGAAGATCACCTCGTTGTTGGTAAACAGGAGTTCACTCATGATGTCAGGATTGTCCCAGTTCAACCACAGAGGACGTTTGGCTGATGACATGATCCTGCACTCCTCCAGCCTGGGAGCAGTTAGACACAGTCAGGTTGTGTTAAAGACACTCAGCCTGGGAGCAGTTAGACACAGTCAGGTTGTGTTAAAGACACTCAGCCTGGGAGCAGTTAGACACAGTCAGGTTGTGTTAAAGACACTCCTCCAGCCTGGGAGCAGTTAGACACAGTCAGGTTGTGTTAAAGACACTCAGCCTGGGAGCAGTTAGACACAGTCAGGTTGTGTTAAAGACACTCAGCCTGGGAGCAGTTAGACACAGTCAGGTTGTGTTAAAGACACTCAGCCTGGGAGCAGTTAGACACAGTCAGGTTGTGTTAAAGACACTCAGCCTGGGAGCAGTTAGACACAGTCAGGTTGTGTTAAAGACACTCAGCCTGGGAGCAGTTAGACACAGTCAGGTTGTGTTAAAGACACTCAGCCTGGGAGCAGTTAGACACAGTCAGGTTGTGTTAAAGACACTCAGCCTGGGAGCAGTTAGACACAGTCAGGTTGTGTTAAAGACACTCAGCCTGGGAGCAGTTAGACACAGTCAGGTTGTGTTAAAGACACTCAGCCTGGGAGCAGTTAGACACAGTCAGGTTGTGTTAAAGACACTCAGCCTGGGAGCAGTTAGACACAGTCAGGTTGTGTTAAAGACACCAGCTGGTGAACAGGGTTGTGTGTGTGTGTGTGTGTGTGTGTGTACCTGAGGTTGCCCAGCTGGTGAACAGGGTTGTGTGTGTGTGTGTGTGTGTGTGTGTATCTGAGGTTGCCCAGCTGGTGAACAGGGTTGTGTATGTGTATGTGTGTGTGTGTATGTGTGTGTGTGTGTGTGTGTGTGTTCCTGAGGTTGCCCAGCTGGTGAACAGGGGTGTGTGTGTGTGTGTACCTGAGGTTGCCCAGCTGGTGAACAGGGTTGTGTGTGTGTATGTGTGTGTGTGTGTGTGTACCTGAGGTTGCCCAGCTGGTGAACAGGGTTGTGTGTGTGTGTGTGTGTGTGTGTGTGTGTGCCTGAGGTTGCCCAGCTGGTGAACAGGGTTGTGTATGTGTTTGTTTTTGTGACTTGTCAGGACATTTTGTCCCCACAACTATACTAAAACCTGAACAAGGTGACTTGTGGGGACATTTTTCATGTCCCCACATTTCAAAAGTCATTTTCTGGCTCAGGGTTAAGTTTTAGGGTCAAACTTACAATTAACTTTAGACTTAGAATTGGGGTTTCTTTAAGGTCCAGGTGTTGTTGGTTAAGTTTAGGGTTAAGGTTAGCCATTATATCTAGGTAAAGTTTAGCCATAAATGTTACTTTATTGAGGTTAAGGTTAGGGTTAGGGTTAGGTAAGGTTAGGGTTAGGGTTAGGTTAAGGTTAAGGTTAGGGTTAGGGTTAAGGTTAAGGTTAAGGTTAGGGCAAGGGAGCATGGAATTTAGTTTTTCTGGTCCCCACATTTCACAAAAACAAACGTGTGTGTGTGTGTGTGTGTGTGTGTGTGTACCTGAGGTTGCCCAGCTGGTGAACAGGGTTGAGGGGAGAGACAAAGCCTTGCAGAGCCTCCATGTAGTCTGGGCGGGACATATGTTCTACCAGGAACTTCATCTGGGTCTGCCGACCAATCAAATCACAGCGTTAGACAAATCAACCAAGCAACATCTAGAGCTAAAGCCAATACCTGTGTTTTTTTAAGCTCTTTGAGACTAATAGCGCTTTGTAATGAATAGTGCTATATATCATAAAGTAAATATTATTAATAATAACATTTAAAATTGTGTGTGTGTGTTACCTTCTGGGTTTCGTCTTTCTTCTCCTGTTTCAGAGTGTCTGTAAGGTTCACCAGTTTGTCCATCGCCTCCACCTGGAATAATCAGTATCAAATTAACAACAACACCATTAGTACAACAAGATATTACACTACTACTAATAAGTGTCAATACTAACCTGTCTTTTGAGATATCTGAGGTAATACTGGTATCAATACTAACCTGTCTGGTGAGATGTTTGAGGTAATACCAGTGTCAATACTAACCTGTGTGTTGAGATATCTGAGGTAATACCAGTGTCAATACTAACCTGTCTGGTGAGATGTTTGAGGTAATACCAGTGTCAATACTAACCTGTCTGGTGAGATGTTTGAGGTAATACCAGTGTCAGTACTAACCTGTCTGTTGAGATGTTTGAGGTAATACCAGTGTCAATATTAACCTGTCTGTTGAGATGTTTGAGGTAATACCAGTGTCAGTACTAACCTGTCTGTTGAGATGTTTGAGGTAATACCAGTGTCAGTACTAACCTGTCTGTTGAGATGTTTGAGGTAATACCAGTGTCAGTACTAACCTGTCTGTTGAGATGTTTGAGGTACATCCCACAGGCTCTGCAAAAGGCCTCCAACAGAAGACCAAACCTTCTGGACACAGTCTTGTTATGCATCTCTGACCTAAAACACACAGGAAGAGAGAGAGATTGACGGAGAGACAGACAGAGAAAAAGACAAAGACTATAGTGGTGTCCTATAGAGACTATAATGGTGTCCTATAAAGACTATAGTGGTGTCCTATAAATACTATAGTGGTGTCTTGTAAAGACTATAGTGGTGTCCTATAAAGACCATAATGGTGTCCTATAAAGACCATAATGGTGTCCTATAAATACTATAGTGGTGTCTTGTAAATACTATAGTGGTGTCCTATAAAGACTATAGTGGTGTCCTATAAATACTATAGTGGTGTCCTATAGAGACTATAATGGTGTCCTATAAAGACTATAATGGTGTCCTATATAGACTATAGTGGTGTCCTATAAATACTATAATGGTGTCCTATATAGACTATAGTGGTGTCTTGTAAATACTATAGTGGTGTCCTATAAAGACTATAATGGTGTCCTATAAAGACTATAATGGTGTCCTATATAGACTATAGTGGTGTCCTATAAATACTATAATGGTGTCCTATATAGACTATAGTGGTGTCTTGTAAATACTATAGTGGTGTCCTATAAAGACTATAATGGTGTCCTATAAAGACTATAACGGTGTCCTATAAAGACTATAGTGGTGTCCTATAAATACTATAACGGTGTCCTATAAATACTATAGTGGTGTCCTATAAATACTATAACGGTGTCCTATAAATACTATAGTGGTGTCCTATAAAGACTATAGTGGTGTCCTATAAAGACCATAATGGTGTCCTATAAATACTATAGTGGTGTCCTATAGAGACTATAGTGGTGTCCTATAAATACTATAGTGGTGTCCTATAAAGACTATAGTGGTGTCCTATAAATACTATAGTGGTGTCCTATAAAGACTAGTGGTGTCCTATAAAGACTATAGTGGTGTCCTATAGTGGTCTAGGGTACTTACTTAAGATGCCAGAAGAAGAAGTGTCCTATCCTCTGATTGGTCAGAGCTTTCTTGATGAGGAAGCGAGCCAGAGGGTTGTCCAGGTACATCTCATACTTCAACACCTACCAACACACAAACAAACAGAATCTTAGTTAAGCAAATAAAAGACTACTTACTAGCTTCTAAAGAGGTACAGAAAGACAATCAACAAGATTTTGCTGTCTGTCTTTTTTAGTGTATTTATGTATGTCTGTCTTTCTTTAGAAGCTAGTAAGTAGTAAGCATTTTTAGACAGTCAGACAGTTAAACAAACATACCAGCTGTAGAAGACCGACAGACCTGTACCAGCGATAGAAATCAGATGGACAGACCTGTACCAGCTGTAGAGCTTAAACAGACAGACAGTCCTGTACCAGCTGTAGAAGTAGAACAGACAGACAGACCTGTACCAGCTGTAGAAGTTAAACAGACAGACAGTCCTGTACCAGCTGTAGAGGTTAAACAGACAGACAGTCCTGTACCAGCTGTAGAAGTAGAACAGACAGACAGACCTGTACCAGCTGTAGAAGTTAAACAGACAGACAGACCTGTACCAGCTGTAGAAGTTAAACAGACAGACAGTCCTGTACCAGCTGTAGAAGTCAGACGAATAGATCTGTACTAGCTGTAGAAGTCAGACAGACAGAACTGTACTAGCTGTAGAAGTCAGGCAGACCTGTACTAGCTGTAGAAGACAGACATACCTGTACTAGCTGTACAAGACAGACATACCTGTACTAGCTGTACAAGACAGACATACCTGTACTAGCTGTAGAATACAGACATACCTGTACTAGCTGTAGAAGACAGACATACCTGTACTAGCTGTAGAAGACAGACACACCTGTACTAGATGTAAAGGAGAGACAACCTGTACTAGCTGTAGAAGTCAGACAGACAACCTGTACTAGCTGTAGAAGACAGACATACCTGTACCAGCTGTAGAAGACAGACAACCTGTACTATCTGTAGAAGGCAGACATACCTGTACTAGCTGTAGAAGACAGACATACCTGTACTAGCTGTAGAAGACAGACATACCTGTACTAGCTGTAGAAGACAGACATACCTGTACTAGCTGTAGAAGACAGACATACCTGTACTAGCTGTAGAAGACAGACACAGCTTTACCAGCTGTAGAAGACAGACATACCTGTACTAGATGTAAAGGAGAGACAACCTGTACCAGCTGTAGAAGACAGACATACCTGTACCAGCTGTAGAAGACAGACATACCTGTACTAGCTGTAGAAGGTACTGGCTCAGTTTGTCGTCGGTGAGACCCTGTACGAGGCAGCGTAGGGCGAACTCCCGAACCATCGGGTCAGGAAAGTTACAGTCCAACAGCTCCAATGCACTTTCTGGCTGCATCAAAGGCCAGTCCCTCAACAGGCAGTACATCTAACGGAGGACAGAGAAACAGGCAGTGGATCTAACGGAGGACAGAGAAACAGGCAGTGGATCTAACGGAGGACAGAGAAACAGGCAGTGCATCTAACGGAGGACAGAGAAACAGGCAGTGCATCTAACGGAGGACAGAGAAACAGGCAGTGCATCTAACGGAGGACAGAGAAACAGGCAGTGCATCTAACGGAGGACAGAGAAACAGGCAGTTCATCTAATGGAGGACAAGAGAAACTGCTAAATAATATATAGAGGATTAAAATCACACTAGCATGGAAAAGACAGCTCCTGGAGGAGCAGTAAAACTGAGGATGAGGATCTACTGGATGAGTAGTAAGACAGACAGGATGAAGATCTACTGGAGTAGTTACAGAACAAACAGCATAAAGATCTCCTGGAGGAGTAGTAATACAACAGTACAACAGTGTGTGTGTGTGAGGCGTTTTAAGTGTGGGTGGGTGTGAGGTGTGTGTGTGAGTTGTTTTGACTGTGTGTGGGTGTGAGGTGTGTGTGTGTGTGAGTTGTGTGTGTGTCTGTGTGTGTGAAGTGTGTGTGTGTGAGGGGTTTTGAGTGTGTGTCAGGTGTGTGTGTGTGTGTCAGGTGTGTATGTGTGTGTTACCTGTGACCATTCGTCCCTGGAGTTCCATTTGACTGAGAGCAGCAGCTTTGGAAGAGACTCGGGAATGTTGACACAGTAATGTCTGGAGGAGAGAGACAGGGAGAGAGACAGGAAGAGAGACAGGGAGAAAGACAGGGTGAGAGACAGGGAGAGAGACAGGAAGAGAGACAGGAAGAGAGACAGGGAGAGAGACAGGAAGAGAGACAGGAAGAGAGACAGGGTGAGAGACAGGGAGAGAGACAGGGAGAGAGACAGGGAGAGAGACAGGGGAGAGGGAAATGGGAGGGAGACAGCGTGAGAGACAGGATGTAAGGAGAGGGAAATGGGAGGGAGACAGCGTGAGAGACAGGATGTAAGGAGAGGGAAATGGGAGGGAGACAGCGTGAGAGACAGGATGTAAGGAGAGGGAAACGGGAGGGAGACAGCGTGAGAGACAGGATGTAAGGAGAGGGAAATGGGAGGGAGGGAGAAAGAGTGACGGGAGGAAAAGGGAGAAAGGGTGAGAATGAGAGGCAGAGAGACAGGTCATACAAAGTTCATCTATAATTATTTAAATCTCTTGTAGTTCATAAAATATTTCCATGAGTGTTTCCTGACAATTAAGTTGTATTGAGAGTCCATTAGACTATTAAACTCCCACAGTTCAAAAGTCTTAAACCATCAAAGTTCTAGAGTCTTAAACCCTCACAGTTCTAGTCTTAAATCATCAAAGTTCTAGAGTCTTAAACCCTCACAGTTCTAGTCTTAAACCATCAAAGTTCTAGAGTCTTAAAACATCAAAGTTCTAGAGTCTTGAACCCTCATTAAACCCCCAAAGTTCTATTCCTAAACCCTGACTGTTCCAGCAGGGGCTGATAGAACACTGAGCTACAGCGTACATCTTAAACCATCCCAGTCCAAAACTGTATAATTTGTATAAATACAGTTATATTTAAACATTAAGGGAATGATTCTTCTAGCTAGTAAAAAACCTAGTGCAGATAAGTAGTGTGAATATTGTACAGTATTATTTTCTTTTAAATCAATCTCACGTAACCCCCCCCTACTCCCTGCCCAACTTATCCCCTCATAATAATGTCCATTCTAGTGTTCTACTGTAATTCCAGACAATAGTGAGACAGTCATAATAATGTCCATTCTAGTGTTCTACTGTAATTCCAGACAATAGTGAGACAGTCATAATAATGTCCATTCTAATGTTCTACTGTAATTGCAGACACTAGTGAGGCAGTCATAATCATGTCAATTTTAGTATTCTAATTCCAGACACTAGTGAGACAGTCATGATAATGTCCATTCTAGTGAGACAGTCATGATAATGTCCATTCTAGTGAGACAGTCATGATGATGTCCATTTTAGTGAGACAGTCATGATAATGTCCATTCTAGTGAGACAGTCATGATGATGTCCATTTTAGTGAGACAGTCATGATAATGTCCATTCTAGTGAGACAGTCATGATAATGTCCATTCTAGGGAGACAGTCATGATAATGTCCATTCTAGTATTCTAATTCCAGACACTAGTGAGACAGTCATGATAATGTCCATTCTAGTGAGGCAGTCATGATAATGTCCATTCTAGTATTCTAATTCCAGACACTAGTGAGACAGTCATGATAATGTCCATTCTAGTGAGACAGTCATGATAATGTCCATGCTAGTGAGACAGTCATGATAATGTCCATTCTAGTGAGACAGTCATGATAATGTCCATGCTAGTGAGACAGTCATGATAATGTCCATTCTAGTGAGACAGATCTGGTGTTACCTGTGTCTCCAGAGGAAGTCTTTCTCCTGCTCAGACAACTCATAGAGAGGATCTCTGCTACACAGGGACCGCAGCTGTTCTCCATCCGCCACTGATACACTGCTGTCACAGGCCAAGCGGCTGCTCTGTACACACACACACACACACACACAGCATGCTTTACCATCAACATGATAATAATCAAGGTTGTTATCCTACAGAGAACTTTTAAAGAACTTTTCCACTACAGTGGATGGACGTCTGGACACTCAGGCCACTGACTTCTGACGAGCCTCTGTTTCAGGTTAACATACCAAATGTTCAACATATCTTACACATTTAAACAGTCTTCCACTTGTGTTAAATGCAGAATTAACAAATGTATGCTTTTTAAATGTCAAAACAGTCAGATTAAAATATTTATGAAATGATTTGTTTAAACGCTCTGAAAGTAATTGGTTCTTTCCTATGAAAGAATCTGGCTTGATGAGTTTCATGACATCCAAAAAAACATTCAAAACACAGGTAACTGAGCTGATGAAGAAGTTAAACATTAAGATACGGTATCCTCTACATAAACAAAACCTATTCAACATGTAAATATGAAGAGAAAACATATTTTACACACTTATGTTCCACTGTGCAATGATGTTTATTACTGTTTACAGGTTCATTGTCTTCTGTATAAAGAAGAGGGTTGTATGTCTTTATAGACTAGAAAGGAGCAGCGTGGACAGGTGATTATTTACAAGCACTAATGCAGAAACATCCGTCATACTGGTCAACATGAATATATCTCAGACTCAAAAGATATAGAACTAGATCCCAAGAATGGGTTAGAGGTTCACTTGGTGTCCACAGAGTTGGGCAAAGCTGCCTTTGTTTACTTTGGGCCTTGTTTGTGGAATAAATGACATAAATCCTCAGAATGCGATGTGTTGGAGCAACTAGGTTGTTTTAAAAGGCTGATTTGTGACATTTGTGATCACACCCCCTCACCAGTCCCAGACAGTAGTTGTATCCCAGTTCTCGTGAGATGGTCCAGTTGGCGTGTTCTTCAATCTGCTGTTCATCAGGGAACAGAACCACCTGGTTGAACCAGGAGAACTCCAGTTCCACACACGGGGTCTCCTGCAGGGAGGGAGGAGAGGATTCTAGGTTAGATACTGAATATCCATCTATCTATCTACCCATCTATATATCTATCTATCCATCTATATATCCATCTATCTATCTACCCATCTATATATCTATCTATCCATCTATATATCCATTTATCTATCTACCCATCTATATATCTATCTATCCATCTATATATCCATCTATCTATCTACCCATCTATATATCTATCTATCCATCTATATATCCATCTATCTATCTATCTATCTACCCATCTATATATCTATCTATCCATCTATATATCCATCTATCTATCTACCCATCTATATATCTATCTATCCATCTATCTATCCATCTTTATATCTATCAATCTATCTACCCATCTATCTATCTATATATCTACCCATCTATCTATCTATATATCTATCCATCTATTTATCTTTCTACCCTTTCTGTCTGTCCATCAATGAACCCCTATATCTATCCATCTATTTATCCATCCATCCATCCATCTATAATGAGAGTACCAATGCTTAGTTTATGGAAGTCATAGCTATCTCTCCAACAATAAGTGCTGAGTCAGTTGATGTACTCCTGGATAATTTTAATGCCAAAATATTGAATGTCATGGATCGTGTTGCACTGGTAAAGGTAAAGAAAACTATGAGCAAACAGAAAACACCATGGAGAACCACCATGATGGTAAGAACCCTGAAAAGAGAATGTAGGAAAGCAGAACTTAAGTGGAGGAAAACTAAACTTCAAATCCACTATGACATCTATAAACAAAGCCTTGGTAGCTTCAACAATGAGTTACGCAGGGCCAGACAGCAAGATTTATCTGGAATGATCAACAAAAATATCAATAATACCCGCACTCTATTTGTCATGGTCGACAAGCTTACAAACCCAATAAAGCAGATAGCATCAGAACTCATGTCCACTGTCAAATGTAATGAATTTGCGTGTTTCTTTAGTGAAAAGACTATAAGTATTAGACAGACCATCAGAACTACACAGTCTAACAAGGACTCTGTACCGTCACCAAGACCACCAAGACATAACTTGGTTATTATGTTGCAGTTTAATAAAATTGATCAAAAATCCCTAGAAGAAAAACTTCCACATGTTGTCTCGACACACTGCAATCAGATTTAAAAAATAAATAATTAACTCAATAACAATGGAACTGCAGCAAATAGTTAATAGCTATCTTCAATCAACTCAGCAATTTTGTGACCTCAAGCGGTCTCTTAGATTTAAGTCAGGTTTCTGACCTCACCTCAGTACTGAAACGGCCCTGATTAAAGTTTTAAATGATATACGGCTGAATACTGATTTTGATAAAATAACAGTTCTGGTTCTATTGGATCTCAGTGCAGCATTTGAAACTGTTGATCATTGAACACTTATCGACTGGAAAATTGGGAAGGACTCTCAGGGACAGTTCTTGATTGGTTCAGATCTTATCTAGATGGCCGGAGTTACTTTGTCACCATAATAATAATGTAATAATAAATCTGATAGGGAGGCTATGACATGCGGGGTTCCACAGGGATCAGTTCTTGGACCGCTTCTGTTCAATCTCAATACGCTGCCTCTGGGCCAAATTCTACAAAACAACAACATTAACTACCACAGCTATGCCGATGATACTCAAATATATATGGTCCTCGAACCGTATGACAACAGCTCAATAGACTCTCTGTGTCATTGTATAGAACACATAAATACCGGGATGAACCAAAATTGTCTACAATTAAACCAAGATAAAACTGAGATTGTTGTGTTTGGCAACAAAAATAAAAGAACAAGTATTAGTAAAGAGCTGGATTCTCGGGTCCTTAAAACCAGGGATCAAGTGCGTAATCTTGGTGTTCTGATAGACTCAGACCTCACATTTAACAGTCATATCAAAGAGGTCACCAAAACAGCATTCTATCATCTTAAAAATATAGCCAGAATCAAAGGCTTGGTGTCCCAAAAAGACCAAGAGAAGCTCATCCATGCTTTTATCTCTAGTAGGGTTGACTACTGTAATGGCCTCTTAACTGGACTCCCCAAAAAGACTGTAAAACAACTGCAGCTCATTCAGAATGCTGCTGCTAGAATGTTAACCAGGACCAAGAGAACAGAGCACATCACTCCGGTTCTTAAATCTTTGCATTGGCTTCCAATCAGTTACAGAATAGATGTTAAAGTGGTGCTTTTAGTTTATAAATCTCTGAATGGTTTAGGACCCGAATACATTTCTGATGTTTGCAGAATATAAACCGAGCAGGGCTCTTAGATCCATGAACACAGGTCAGCTAGTAGAGCCCAGAGTCCAAACTAAACATGGAGAAGCTGTGTTTAGCACTTATGCTGTATAAAACTGGAATAAACTACCAGAAGATCTTCGACGTTCCCCAAACGTATCACTGTTTAAATCCAGCTTAAAAACACTTCTCTTCTCACGTGCCTATGACTGAGATCTTAAACTTAAATTAACTGTTTTGCCTTTTAGCTTCCTGTGTTTTATCACTTCAACTTAACTGCACTGTTTAGTCTTACAGCTTTTATAGCTTCCTATGTTTTATATTATGCTGTATTTTATATTTCTCTTGTTGATTTATTTGGTTATTAAATGTATATTTTGCTATCTTTTACCAATCATAATGCAAGTTCTGGTGCTATCAGAGGAATAACCTCTGTGTAAATGTAACAATCTGCTGATGACAGATAATGCAAGTTCTTGTGCTGCTGTTTAGACATCGATGTAGGGTATTATCTCACAAAAGGACTGACGAGTTTATCCAAGTGCTGGAGCACCAGGATTGAGATACCAGGGTGGTTTAGTAAACAGTTATGGTAACTGTAATTCATTGAGGATGAATATAAAATGCATGTACAGACATGGCATAAATGTCCCCCTGGAGAGAACCAAGTAAGACATTGATGCAATGATTATCTCACATAGGGACTGACGGGTTCATCCTTGTATTGGAATGTGAGGATTGAGATACCGGGGTGTTGAAGTTCATGCAGTCCCCCTGGAGACAGCTGAGAATTGTAACAATCTGACTGTAATTCCATTGCATTTTGTATTTTTATTTTCACTGTAAAGCACATTGAATTGTTTCTATGTGTGTGCTATATAAATAAACTTGCTTGCTATCATCTATAAATCCATCCATCCACCCATCATTTAGAAACCATCCAGCATTGTCACAAACTGACACATGCATTTGAACAACAGCTTACTGACTTTGAGACCCAATCTATCTATCATACATATTAAACAGACAGACAAGAGAAGGCAGTCAACCTTAGTTGTCCACATGGTTTCTATCCACACAGTTCATGATGCGTTGGTACCTTGTTGGGGTTGGATCCAGCCACTCCGATGGGGTTGAGCAGGTCCTCCAGGCCGTGGGGAACCGGCCACAGACTCAGAGCCACTTTACCACAGACCAGAGTGTCCTTGTAGTCAAACAGGTTGACATTACCCCAGGCCAGGGGGCAGTGCTCCTAAACACGCACACAAACACACACACACACACACACAGACACACACACACAGACCAGGGTGTCCTTATTATTAAAGTCACTCTTGACCTGCCATCTACACAGACACAGACAGACAGACACACAGTCAGACAGACACACAGACAGACAGACACACAGACTAACAGACAGCCAGACAGACACACAGACAGACAGTCAGACAAACAGACAGACAGTCAGACAAACAGACAGACACACAGACAGACACACAGACAGACAGACACACAGACAGACAGACACACAGACTAACAGACAGCCAGACAGACACACAGACAGACAGTCAGACAAACAGACAGACAGTCAGACAAACAGACAGACAGACACACAGACCGACAGACAGACCGACACACAGACAGACACACAGACAGACACACAGACACACAGACTAACAGACAGCCAGACAGACACACAGACTAACAGACAGCCAGACAGACACACAGACAAACAGACAGACAGACACACAGACCGACAGACAGACCGACACACAGACAGACAGACTGACAGACAGACACACAGACAGACACACAGACAGACACACAGACAGACACACAGACACACAGACTGACAGACAGACACACAGACACACAGACAGACAGACAGACACACAGACAGACACACAGACAGACAGACAGACACACAGACAGACACACAGACACACAGACTGACAGACAGTCAGTATCTACCTCCTTGGCTCCCTTGCGTCCCTTGACGGAGCAGATGGACAGGCAGAGTCGGGCGGAGCGAGGGAGGTCGGTCAGATAGATGTCATACGACAACCACTCATTCCACCTGAGGAGACGGGAGGGTGGGGAACGTCATCAGGGTGGTGTTACAGTGTGGTGGTGCTGTTGAAATGTTGTGGTAATGTACTGGTAAAGTTGTGGTACTGTTGTGGTAATATTGTAGTAGTTCTGTAGTATTAAGTTTTTTTAATAATGTTGTGTTGGTGTTACCTGGGGTTGGAGCAGGGAACTCTCTCAGTGTTTCATTAATGTTGTAATAATGTTTTAGTAGTGTTGTGTTTTATTTTAATAATGTTGTGTTGGTGTTACCTGGGGTTGGAGCAGGGAACTCTCTCAGTGTTTCAGTAATGTTGTAATAATGTTTTAGTAGTGTTGTGTTTTATTTTAATAATGTTGTGTTGGTGTTACCTGGGGTTGGAGCAGGGAACTCTCTCAGTGTTTCATTAATGTTGTAATAATGTTTTAGTAGTGTTGTGTTTTATTTTAATAATGTTGTGTTGGTGTTACCTGGGGTTGGAGCAGGGAACTCTCTCAGTGTTTCAGTAATGTTGTAATAATGTTTTAGTAGTGTTGTGTTTTATTTTAATAATGTTGTGTTGGTGTTACCTGGGGTTGGAGCAGGGAACTCTCTGGGTGTTGACATTATCACACAACGGCTCTCCACCATGATAGATCCCTGTTCTAACATAGATCTGAAACACACACACGTATACAGTATACACACACACACACACACAATGATCACCTATATGACAGGAGGCCACATGACACAGTTACTGTAGCTAAACATTTCATCATCGGTTACTATCATTACGGTAACACCTTCTGCCTTGATAGTGTAGCTAAACAAGTCATCATCAGTTACCATCATTACGGTAACACCTCCTCCTGCCTTGATACTGTAGCTATACATGTAATCATCAGTTACCCTCATTAAATTAACACCTCCTCCTGCCTTGATAATGTAGCTATACATGTAATCATCAGTTACCCTCATTAAATTAACACCTCCTCCTGCCTTGATAATGTAGCTAAACATTATCAGCATCTCCTACCTTGTCTATGTCTCTGATGTTGACATTGACGTATGTGGCACAGAGCAGTCGGACCCTGAGCAGGGTGTTGAAGGCCCAGAGGGAGCGGGGGGTGCTGGGGTCTCCTCCCCCGGGACAGGGGCTGGGCTGGGGGGTCCTTCGGCTGTAGGATGGGGCCACAAACCCACTGCCTGGGAGCTGGCTATACAGACTGTCCTTAGACACCAGCATGAGGTGGGGCAGCCGACCCATGGTGATACAGCCACGGACATACTGGGGACAGAAGACAAAGGACCCATGATGATACAGACATGGACATACTGAAGACAAAGGACCCATGGTGATGCATCCACGGAAATACTGGGCACAGAGAACAAAGGACCTGTGGTGATACAGCCATGGACATACTGGGGACAAAGGACCCATGGTGATACAGTCATGGACATACTGGGGACAAAGGACCCATGGTGATACAGTCACGAACATATTGAGGACAGAGGATAAGGACACATGGTGATGCAGCCTCTGACATAATGGGGACAAAGGACCCATGGTGATACAGCCATGGACATACTGGAGACAGAGGACAAAATACACATGGTGATACAGCCACAGACATACTGGGGAGAGAGGACAAAGGACACATGGTGATACAGCCACGGACATACTGGGAACAGAGGACAAAGGACCCATGGTGATACAGCCACGGATATACTGGGGACAGAGGAAAAAAGACACATGGTGATACAGCCACGGACATACTGGGGACAGAGGACAAAGGACACATGGTGATGCAGCCATGGACATAATGGGGATAGAGGACAAAGGATCCATGGTGATGCAGCCATGGAGATACTGGGGACAGAGGAAAAAGGATCCATGGTGATGCAGCTATGGACATACTGGGGACAGAGGACAGATGAGAGTCTGTGTGTGAGTCGGATAGCTTGGTTTAAATATAGACATGGGGTCTAGCAGTCCCCATAAATATAGTCCCCATAAATTCAGTCCCTGTAAGGTTTTTCAGCACAGAAAAAGGCTATTTCTAGGTTAGGTTTAGGTTACAATGTACAATAATTGCTTAGGGTTATCACTAATTATAGTGTTAATGTTAGAATTTATGTTCAGGCTTTAGGGGTTAGGCATAACAGTTACATTTTTATAGTAATTTTTTATGTTAAGAAACCACTGCACCTTTTTCTTTCCTTTCCAAAAAAGTTGATAAAGGAAAGTTCTGAGTGAGGAAAAGAAAGCGGTCAATTTGCAATGGTCTCTTAATTTGAACCCTTCTGTTCCTCATTAAAAACGTTCCTTTTTCGACTTTTTTGGAAAGGAAAGTAAAAGGTGCAGTGGTCTCTTAATTTTTTCTGGAGCTGTATGTTACAGTTATGTTTGCTATAGAGTTAAAGGATATGTTACAGTTATGTTAGGTATAGGGTTAAAGGATATGTTACAATTATGTTTGCTATAGAGTTAAAGGATATGTTACAGTTATGTTAGGTATAGGGTTAAAGGATATGTTACAATTATCTCAGGTATAGGGTTAAGGGATATGTTACAGTTATGTCAGGTACAGGGTTAAGGGACATGTTACAGTTATGCTTGGTATAGGATTAAGGGATATGTAACAGTTATGTTTAGTATAGGGTTAAGGGATATGTTACAGTTATGTTTGGTATAGCGTTAAGGGATATGTTACAGTTATGTTTGGTATAGAGTTAAGGGATATGTTACAGTTATGTTTGGTATAGCGTTAAGGGATATGTTACAGTTATGTTTGGTATAGCGTTAAGGGATATGTTACAGTTATGTTTGGTATAGGGTTAAGGGATATGTTACAGTTATGTCAGGTACAGGGTTAAGGGATATGTTAGTTATGTCAGGTATAGGGTTTAGGGATACGTTACAGTTATGTAAGGTATAGGGTTAAACGATATGTTACAGTAATTTCAGGTATAGGGTTAAGGGATATGTTACAATTATCTCAGGTATAGGGTTAAGGGATATGTAACAATTATGTTTGGTATCGGGTTAAGGGATATGTTACAGTTATTTCAGGTATAGGATTAAGGGATATGTTACAGTTATGTCAGGTACAGGGTTAAGGGACATGTTACAGTTATGCTTGGTATAGGATTAAGGGATATGTAACAGTTATGTTTAGTATAGGGTTAAGGGATATGTTACAGTTATGTTTGGTATAGCGTTAAGGGATTTGTTACAGTTATGTTTGGTATAGCGTTAAGGGATATGTTACAGTTATGTTTGGTATAGGGTTAAGGGATTTGTTACAGTTATGTTTGGTATAGGGTTAAGGGATATGTTACAGTTATGTTTGGTATAGTGGTTAAGGGATATGTTACAGTTATGTCAGGTATAGGGTTAAGGGATATGTTACAGTTATTTCAGGTATAGGGTTAAGGGATATGTTACAGTTATGTTTGGTATAGCGTTAAGGGATTTGTTACAGTTATGTTTGGTATTTCGTTAAGGGATATGTTACAGTTATGTTTGGTATAGGGTTAAGGGATTTGTTACAGTTAAGTTTGGTATAGGGTTAAGGGATATGTTACAGTTATGTTTGGTATAGGGGTTAAGGGATATGTTACAGTTATGTCAGGTATAGGGTTAACCGATATGTTACAGTTATTTCAGGTATAGGGTTAAGGGATATGTTACAGTTATTTCAGGTATAGGGTTAAGGGATATGTTACAGTTATGTTTGGTATAGGGTTAAGGGATATGTTACAGTTATGTCAGGTACAGGGTTAAGGGATATGTTAGTTATGTCAGGTATAGGGTTTAGGGATAAGTTACAGTTATGTCAGGTATAGGGTTAACCGATATGTTACAGTTATTTCAGGTATAGGGTTAAGGGATATGTTACAGTTATTTCAGGTATAGGGTTAAGGGATATGTTACAGTTATGTTTGGTATAGGGTTAAGGGATATGTTACAGTTATGTCAGGTACAGGGTTAAGGGATATGTTAGTTATGTCAGGTATAGGGTTTAGGGATAAGTTACAGTTATGTCAGGTATAGGGTTAACCGATATGTTACAGTTATTTCAGGTATAGGGTTAAGGGATATGTTACAGTTATTTCAGGTATAGGGTTAAGGGATATGTTACAGTTATGTTTGGTATAGGGTTAAGGGATATGTTACAGTTATGTTTGGTATAGGATTAAGGGATATGTAACAGTTATGTTTGGTATAAGGTTAAGGGATATGTTACAGTTATGTTTGGTATAGGGTTAAGGGATATGTTACAGTTATGTTTGGTATAGGGTTAAGGGATATGTTACAGTTATGTTTGGTATAGGGTTATGGGATGATAGTAAAACATGACAAATCAGTCCACATAAGGTTTTTGGAAAGGTCTTTAATAGTGAAAATGCAACTTCTGGCTAATGGGAAAATTGGGCATAGTGTAAGAATAGGGGTTACTTTCAGGTTTAGGCATTCATGTCTGTGTGTATGTGTACATCTGTGTTCATGTGTGTGTCTGTGTGTGTGTGTGTGTGTGTGTCTGTGTTCATGTGTGTGTCTGTGTGTGTGTATGTGTTTATGTGGGTGTATGTGTATCTGTTTGTGTGTGTCTGTGTGTGTGTATGTGTGCATCTGTGTCTGTGTTTATGTGTGTCTGTGTGTTTATGTGTGTGCATGTTTGTGTTTATGTGTGTGTATGTGTCTGTGTTTGTGAGTATGTGTGTGTGTGTGTGTGTGTGTATGTGTGTGTCTGTGTGTATGTGTGTGTGTGTGTCTGTGTTTATTTGTGTGTCTGTGTGTATGTGTGTGTATGTGTCTGTGTTTATGTGTATGTATGTGTGTATGTGTGTGTATGTGTCTGTGTTTGTGTGTATGTGTGTGTATGTGTCTGTGTGTGTGTGTCTGTGTCTGTGTGTGGGTCTGTGTGTCTGTTTGTGGGTCTGTGTGTGTGTTTATGTGTGTGTTTGTGTGTATGTGTGTGTATGTGTCTGTGTATGTGGGTGTATGTGTTTGTGTGTGTGTTTGTGTGTGTGTGTCTGTGTTCGTGCGTATCTCTAAGACCTACCTTGTACTGGCTGAGGGGGTATTTCTCCAACAGGTACTCATCACAGCCACAGACCTTCAGGATGTACTGACCCTGGTACTCCTGGACACACAGTCTGAGCTGCTGGGCCGACAGATGCATGGACCTTGGGGAGGGTAGAGGGGTCGCTGGAGGTCAGATTGGATGGGCCAGAAAAGGGGCGAGTGCAAGTTGTGAACCCCTATACCTACCAATGCCATTATAAACACTCTGTCTACCATCACATACAACCTCACTTATTAAAATGAGTTGGTCTCACCACCATCACCTACATTAAAATGAGTTGGTCTCACCACCATCATCTATATTAAAATGAGTTGGTCTCACCACCATCATCTACATTAAAATGAGTTGGTCTCACCACCATCACCTACATTAAAATGAGTTGGTCTCACCACCATCACCTACATTAAAATAAGTTGGTCTCACCACCATCATCTACATTAAAATGAGTTGGTCTCACCACCATCACCTACATTAAAATGAGTTGGTCTCACCACCATCATCTATATTAAAATGAGTTGGTCTCACCACCATCACCTACATTAAAATGAGTTGGTCTCACCACCATCACCTACATTAAAATGAGTTGGTCTCACCACCATCATCTACATTAAAATGAGTGGGTCTCACCACCATCACCTACATTAAAATGAGTTGGTTTCACCACCATCACCTACATTAAAATGAGTTGGTCTCACCACCATCATCTACATTAAAATGAGTTGGTCTCACCACCATCACCTACATTAAAATGAGTTGGTCTCACCACCATCATCTACATTAAAATGAGTTGGTCTCACCACCATCATCTACATTAAAATGAGTTGGTCTCTCACCACCATCATCTACATTAAAATGAGTTGGTCTCATCACCATCATCTACATTAAAATGAGTTGGTCTCATCACCATCATCTACATTAAAATGAGTTGGTCTCACCACCATCATCTACATTAAAATGAGTTGGTCACACCACCATCATCTACATTAAAATGAGTTGGTCTCATCACCATCATCTACATTAAAATGAGTTGGTCTCACCACCATCATCTACATTAAAATGAGTTGGTCTCACCACCATCACCTACATTAAAATGAGTTGGTCTCACCACCATCATCTACATTAAAATTTGTAGATCTCACCACCATCATCTACATTAAAATGAATTGGTCTCACCACCATCATCTACATTAAAATGAGTTGGTCTCACCATCACCATCTACATTAAAATTAGTTGGTCTCACCACCATCATCTACATTAAAATGTGTTGGTCTCACCAAAATCCCATCACTGTCATCTTCAATAAAGTACTTTGTGGCATCACCTAGTCTTCTTCCTGATGGCCTCAGCTATGAGTTGTTCTGGTAGACTGTCATGGCTGATCTTCAGTGTGTACTTCTGTTTGGAGTTGGATGGAGAGACGATCACCCAGATGGTCACTATCAGACGGCCTGGACCAGGGAGGGGGAGATAAGGGTGAGGAGGGAGGTGGGAGATAAGAGAGGTCTTACTATTATTTTGCTCAACAAAATCATATTTTCACATAAATACTTATTACACCCCACACCTTTCTTTCACTCACCCACACAAACACATGATATCTCTCTCACAAATGGACACGGTATCTCCTCAAAATCACAAACACACCATATCTCTCTCACAAATGGACACAGTGTCTCCTCAAAAACACAAACACACGATATCTCTCTCACAAATGGACACAGTATCTCCTCAAAAACACAAACACATGATATCTCTCTCACAAATGGACACAGTATCTCCTCAAAAACACAAACACATAATATCTCTCTCACAAATGGACACAGTATCTCCTCAAAAACACAAACACACAATATCTCTCTCACAAATGGACACAGTATCTCCTCAAAAACACAAACTTTTAGCAACTGTGTTCAGTTTACAGTGGATGTGTTAGGGTTAGTATTAGTATTGTATTAGTACTACCCCTTGTCCAGTTTACAGTAGATATGTCAGGGTAAGTGTCTATTATTAATACCAACCCTTGTCCAGTTAACAGTAGATGTGTTGGGGTTAGTGTCTATTATTAATACTAACCCTTGTCCAGTTTAGAGTAGATGTGCTGGGGTTAGTATTAGTATAGTATTAGTACTAGCCCTTGTCCAGTTTACAGTAGATGTGGTGGGGTAAGTGTCTAGTATTAGTATTAACTCTTGTCCAGTTTACATTAGATGTGCTGGGGTTAGTATTAGTATAGTATTAGTACTAACCCTTGTCCAGTTTACAGTAGATGTGCTGGGGTTAGTATTAGTATAGTATTAGTACTAACCCTTGTCCAGTTTACAGTAGATGTGCTGGGGTTAGTATTAGTATAGTATTAGTACTAACCCTTGTCCAGTTTACAGTAGATGTGCTGGGGTTAGTATTAGTATAGTATTAGTACTAACCCTTGTCCAGTTTACAGTAGATGTGCTGGGGTTAGTATTAGTATAGTATTAGTACTAACCCTTGTCCAGTTTACAGTAGATGTGCTGGGGTTAGTATTAGTATAGTATTAGTACTAACCCTTGTCCAGTTTACAGTAGATGTGCTGGGGTTAGTATTAGTATAGTATTAGTACTAACCCTTGTCCAGTTTACAGTAGATGTGCTGGGGTTAGTATTAGTATAGTATTAGTACTAACCCTTGTCCAGTTTACAGTAGATGTGCTGGGGTTAGTATTAGTATAGTATTAGTACTAACCCTTGTCCAGTTTACAGTAGATGTGCTGGGGTTAGTATTAGTATAGTATTAGTACTAACCCTTGTCCAGTTTACAGTAGATGTGCTGGGGCAGCTCGGGGGCTGACTCTACATTGGGGGGGTACACATAGAGGGCCTGTGTGTGAGCCCCACCCCCCTCCCGCTCCTCCATGGCCTCTCTGCACACGCTCAGTATGCTCCGTCTGAAGTCCTGGACCTCCGGGTCCTTCACCTGCTCAAACTCACAGATAGGCATGCCTATTGCAAAGCCTGACCGCAACAAACACACAAACCTTGATACACATCCTTATACACACACTCAGATGGTCATCACAGGCCTGATCAAAAACTGTATAAATACTGTCAGTGAATATGTTTGTGTGTGTGTGTCAGTGTATATGTTTGTGTGTGTGTGTAAGTGTATATGTTAGTGTGTGTGTGTCAGTGTATATGTTAGTGTGTGTGTGTCAGTGTAGATGTTTGTGTGTGTGTGTAAGTGTATATGTTAGTGTGTGTGTGTCAGTGTATATGGTTGTGTGTGTGTAAGTGTATATGTTAGTGTGTGTGTGTAAGTGTAGATGTTCGTGTGTGTGTGTCAGTCTATATGTTTGTGTGTGTGTGTCAGTGTATATGTTTGTGTGTGTGTGTGTCAGTGTATATTGTTCTGTGTGTGAGTGTAAGTGTAGATGTTCGTGTGTGTGTGTGTGTGTGTAAGTGTATATTGTTCTGTGTGTGTGTGTCAGTGTATATGTTAGTGTGTGTGTGTAAGTGTATATGTTCGTGTGTGTGTGTAAGTGTATATGTTAGTGTGTGTGTGTAAGTGTTTATGTTTGTGTGTGTGTGTGTCAGTGTAGATGTTAGTGTGTGTGTGTAAGTGTATATTGTTCTGTGTGTGTGTGTGTAAGTGTATATGTTTGTGTGTGTGTGTCAGTGTAAATGTTAGTGTGTGTGTGTAAGTGTAGATGTTCGTGTGTGTGTGTAAGTGTATATGTTAGTGTGTGTGTGTCAGTCTATATGTTTGTGTGTGTGTGTCAGTGTATATGTTTGTGTGTGTGTGTGTGTCAGTGTATATGTTTGTGTGTGTGTTTGTGTCAGTGTAGATGTTAGTGTGTGTGTGTAAGTGTATATGTTAGTGTGTGTGTGTAAGTGTAGATGTTCGTGTGTGTGTGTCAGTCTATATGTTAGTGTGTGTGTGTAAGTGTATATGTTTGTGTGTGTGTGTGTAAGTGTATATGTTTGTGTGTGTGTGTGTGTAAGTGTAGATGTTTCTGTGTGTGTGTCAGTGTAGATGTTTCTGTGTGTGTGTGTCAGTGTAGATGTTAGTGTGTGTGTGTCAGTGTATATGTTTGTGTGTGTGTGTCAGTGTATATGTTTGTGTGTGTGTGTCAGTGTAGATGTTTCTGTGTGTGTGTGTCAGTGTAGATGTTAGTGTGTGTGTGTCAGTGTATATGTTAGTGTGTGTGTGTGTCAGTGTATATGTTTGTGTGTGTGTGTGTCAGTGTATATGTTAGTGTGTGTGTGTCAGTGTATATGTTTGTGTGTGTGTGTGTCAGTGTATATGTTTGTGTGTGTGTGTGTCAGTGTAGATGTTAGTGTGTGTGTGTCAGTGTATATGTTAGTGTGTGTGTGTCAGTGTATATGTTTGTGTGTGTGTGTGTCAGTGTATATGTTAGTGTGTGTGTGTCAGTGTATATGTTTGTGTGTGTGTGTGTCAGTGTATATGTTTGTGTGTGTGTGTGTGTGTGTCAGTGTATATGTTAGTGTGTGTGTGTCAGTGTATATGTTAGTGTGTGTGTGTAAGTGTATATGTTAGTGTGTGTGTGTCAGTGTAAATGTTAGTGTGTGTGTGTCAGTGTATATGTTTGTGTGTGTGTGTGTCAGTGTATATGTTAGTGTGTGTCAGTGTATATGTTTGTGTGTGTGTCAGTGTAGATGTTCGTGTGTGTGTGTCAGTGTAGATGTTAGTGTGTGTGTGTCAGTGTATATGTTAGTGTGTGTGTGTCAGTCTATATGTTAGTGTGTGTGTATAAGTGTATATTGTTCTGTGTGTGTGTCGCTGACCTATCTCCCTGTTGAGTATTTTCTCTTCTCTGTTGCCCAGCGGTTCAATGACCTTCAAGATGGGGTGAAACAGTCTGAGGTCACACAGACGCCGCGTCTCATCATAAAACTCCTCCCTCTCCGCCTCCTGGGTCACGCCCACAAAGATGTAACATGACTCCTCCTGGACCAATCAGAAGAAAACACAGGTCATCCGGGTGGACTACTGACCAATCGGTAATAACACTGTTACTGTATAGTCTGTTACTGTGAAGCGTGTATATTCAGACACAGAAACAGTCCCCCAGTGACAGAAGCTGTAGTACCCTACAGGAGTGTTTATAGATATATAACCTGCAGAAGGTGACATTATGTTTGTATATAATGTTTACAAACAGGTAACGGTGAGTATAGATATATAACCTGTAGATGGTGACAGTATGTGTGTATAAGGTGTACATAAAAATGTAAAGGTGAGTATAGATATATAATCTGTAGAACGGCAACAGTATGTATCAGGGGTGTATACAAATTTAATGTTGAGTATACATATATAACCTGTAGAAGATTAAATTATGTGTGTATAAGGTGTATATAAACAGGTAAAGTTTGTATAGATATATAACCTGTAGAAGGTGACGCCATGTTTCAGGTGTATATAAACAGGTAAAGGAGAGTATAGATATATAACCTGTAGAAGGTGACGGCATGTTTCAGGTGTATATAAACAGGTAAAGGAGAGTATAGATATATAACCTGTAGAAGGTGGTAGAGGGGGTACTTCCGGGCCTCTGTGAACAGCTGTTGTTTGATGCTGGTGAGCGGAGCCTCTCGGAGACACTCCAGACTAACCAGCATGCCGTTGGGCAGACAGCAGTCCACCAGGATCCGGGGGGGCATGAGGTGGAGACCCCATAGCTCACCTGACGACGGCCGAGGTGCCATCTACACCCACACAGTCCCCACTACCTCACCCTGCCAGGGAAGGAACACACATTACACACACAGTCCCCACTACCTCACCCTGCCAGGGAAGAAACACACATTACACACACAGTCCCCACTACCTCACCCTGTCAGGGAAGGAACACACATTACACACACAGTCCCCACTACCTCACCCTGCCAGGGAAGAAACACACATTACACACACAGTCCCCACTACCTCACCCTGTCAGGGAAGGAACACACATTACACACACAGTCCCCACTACCTCACCCTGCCAGGGAAGGAACACACATTACACACACAGTCCCCACTACCTCACCCTGCCAGGGAAGGAACACACATTATACACACAGTCCCCACTACCTCACCCTGCCAGGGAAGGAACACACATTACACACACAGTCCCCACTACCTCACCCTGTCAGGGAAGGAACACACATTACACACACAGTCTTCACTACCTCACCCTGCCAGGAAAGAAACACACATTACACACACAGTCCCCACTACCTCACCCTGCCAGGGAAGGAACACACATTACACACACAGTCCCCACTACCTCACCCTGCCAGGGGGAGGGACATGTTACACACACTTTGATGGAGAGATGGAAAGAGATGAGAGCAGCACAGACTGAAGTTGTGAGAGAGACAGAGAGATAAATAGAGGAGAGAGAGAAAAGTGGAGATATGGATAAAGGTGTAGAACAGACAGAGAAGAGAGAGAAGACGGAGGGGTAGACAAAGAGACCACAGACATTTTCAGTAACTGATTTGTAAATCCTCTATGATGTCAATTTCCCATATATGACCTGCTGGTCCTCTCCTCCCTCCTGCTCACTCTCTCTCTCTCCTACCTCACTCTCTCTCTCCTCCCTCACTCTCTCTCTCCTCCCTCTCTCTCTCTCCTTCCTCCTGCTTTCTCTCTCTCTCTCCTCCCTTCCGCTCTCTCTATCCTCCCGCTCTCTATCCTCCCGCTCTCTCTCCTCCCGCTCCATCTCCTCCCGCTCTCTCTCTCCTCCCTCTCTCTCTCCTCCCTCTCTCTCTCCTCCCTCTCTCTCTCCCACTATCTGTGTGTGTTTGATATCAGAAGTTAAAATCAGATCTTGTTGTGTGCTGCTGAACTGAACATGGCTAATGATGTAGAGTGGTAATGATATAGAGCGGTAATGATATAGAGTGGTAATGATAATATAGCGGTAATGACCACGGTAATGATAGCTGTGGAGATTTCACCAAAGCTTCCATCCTCTCCTCTCCAGGAACAGCCACCTGCCAGTCGGCTTAATCTCACGCTGCCTTTCCCTCCAGCCTATCAGGATGCGACAAAGCGGCAAACGCAATCCTACGCAACACAGAGGCAAGCTACGGCAAACATACACAACGTACCGCGGCAAGAGCCGACCCTTGCTGAGCTCAGTGGCAGCGAACAAAGAACCAAGTCACTACATGAGAGAAACACACACACACCCCCCACACACACACCCTCCACAACCCCCCCCCCCCCCCACACACACACACACACACAGAGTGACCATCTACAACCAGAAAGCATCATTAAGACAACATATAGAACGTCTTTGTAGCTAGAAAGACTGTAACATTGATGGGATGGAAGCTGACAGTACCTCAGCCCATAACCCAACCTACTGTTCAACAACCCATAACCCAACCTACAGTTCAACAACCCATAACCCAACCTACAGTTCAACAACCCATAACCCAACCTACAGTACCTCAGCCCATAACCCAACCTACAGTTCAACAACCCATAACCCAACCTACAGTTCAACAACCCATAACCCAACCTACAGTTCAACAACCCATAACCCAACCTACAGTACAACAACCCATAACCAAACTACAGTTCAACAAACCATAACCCAACCTACAGTGCAACAACCCATTACCCAACCTACAGTGCAACAACCCATAACCCAACCTACAGTTCAACAACCCATAACCCAACCTACAGTTCAACAAACCATAACACCACCAACAGTACAACAACCCATAACCCAACCTACAGTACAACAACCCATAACACAACCAACAGTACAACAACCCATAACACAATCTACAGTAGATCAACCCATAACCCAACCTACAGTTCAACAACCCATAACACAACTTACAGTACAACATACCACAACACAAGCTACAGTACAAAACCCATGATGTTGGTTTATGTTTGGTTTATTATTGCTGGGTTATTAATTCTGGGTTATTAATAATGGGTTATTAATGCTGGGTTAATAATGTTGGGTTATTGATACTGGATCATTAATGCTGGGTTATTAATTCTGGGTTATTAATGCTGGGTAATTAATGGTGGATTATTGATACTGGGTTATAATGCTGGGCTATTGATGCTGGGTTATTAATGGCGGATTATTGATACTGGGTTATTAATGCTGGGTTATAGATACTGGGTTATTAAGGCTGGTTATTAATGCAGGGTAATTGATACTGGGTTATTTATGCTGGGTTATTAATGCTGGGTTATTAATGCTTGGTTATTGATACTGGGTAATTAATGCTGGGTTATTGATACTGGGTTATTAATGCAGGGTAATTGATACTGGGTTATTGACACTGGTTTATTAGTGCTGGGTTATTAATGCAGGGTAGTTGATACTGGGTAATTGATACTGGTTTATTAATGCAGGGTTATTAATGCAGGCTTATTGATACTGGGTTATTGATACTGGTTTATTAATGCTGGGTTATTAATGCAGGCTTATTGATACTGGGTTATTGATACTGGTTTATTAATGCTGGGTTATTAATGCAGGGTTATTGATACTGGTTTATTAATGCTGGGTTATTAATGCTGGGTTATTAATGCAGGGTTATTGATACTGGGTTATTTATGTTAGGTTATCAATGTTGGTGAGTAATGTTAAATACGTAAGTACTTTCAGTAAGTACTGAAAGGGTGATCAATGTCATGTTCTTCATCCAAGTTTGCATTTGAAATCCAACAATTACTATGTGATTAAAGTTTAGAAAATACAGCAGAACAGATAATAACGTTCAATGGAAAGAGTGGTAAAGAAAAGTTGAAAAAGCCCCTCTCCTAGTCACAGCTCCACTCCAAATATCCTGAACTAACCCAAGGTGCAAATTTGAACCCCTGACTGACAACGGTTCCTTGAGGGACCCCGTGGATTCCTTGCAGATCTCCCATGTTCCTCAAATGACCACACATTCGAAGGGTATATTACTTCATTTTATATTCAGTCATTTAGCAGGGGGCGGTTACCCAAAGCGTTGGGAAATACAAACCGAAAACGATCTGTTCCGTTTGATTGACTGACATAATGGGCTACATTTGATCTGAGCGGTCGCGAGAACGCCCTCGCCAGTAGCCCTATGGGCGCGCGCGCACCGTGGGCATGTGTAGCTGTCTTTATTTGACACATAAACATTGTGGCTGAGTCAGGTAGATCAAATATAAGCCCACTGTAACCTATTTATCTCATTACGGGGCTGCAGCTAGGCTATAAACCTGTCGAGTCTTCCTGAGAGAGACTGATGTTAGTTATCCAACAGGCCATTCTGGATGTCTTTGTTATTACATTTATCATGAGGGATGCGCTCCTAAAAATAAACAGATATTTCTTCTGTTTATTTCGGTCTCTCGCTCTCGCGGCAACATATCCAGCAGTAAAAGCCCTCTCATCTCCCTGTTTCGTTTCTCTTCCACTTTTCTGTGTGACTATTGTCAGCAATGACATCCTGAAACACCACACACACAAACACGGACTCACTCAGCGCCAATTCGACACGCGCAGTCCGCTCAGTATGTCGCGGCGATGAACCGTGAGTCATAAAAAAAAGCATCCCTCCCTGAAGTTTGTCACTCACCGCGTCCCCCGGTCTCTCCCGCCAGTCTGTCAGGCGGGTGGGTCTGTCTTGCGGAGCCGGTAGTGATGTGTATCTGTGGCCCGAGCCTCCGTTACAGCCCCGGTCATAGCATCACTGTCTACCCGCAGATATAACTGGACACAGTTACTCTCTGGCACTTCCCTCCTTATCTGGCGTTAAAACGTTACATCCGCGCATTCCAGTGCCGACGCCTGCCTCACTTCTTTAAACGTAAAACTAAATGGGCTATAAACCATCCAGTTCATCTACCCGGCCCGGGTACATCCGAGAACAATGTGTTCGGAAGGGAGGGGGAGCAGAGGAGGGAACCACAAGTAATCACATAATTCATTTTTAAAGGGGAGGCGGCCTGGCAGTCAGCTGTTCCTGTGTCGGAGGCGGTCGGAGGAAGTGAGCAGGGTTCTGCGCCTTTATGAACGGATAGGGGCTGTTAACAAAATATTACTCGGCAAAACAAAAAACGATTCTATGAAAAACACGATCATCATCTGAAATCTAAAGCGGACCCAAAAGTTAGAATATTATTCACAAAATTAAAAACGTAAATATGTAGCCCTTTAAAATTGATAAGCTATCATATGACGACTGGCAAAAGCCAATCATATTTGTGATTGTGAAATATGTGATAGTTGACTATTTCCTTAATGCTGTGCTTAAACAATGTCCCTCCACGCATGTTTATTCCCTTTAAAATAATGTTTCACTGTTTTCTTGTTCTTAAAACAGAAAACACAAACAGCGTGTTGGATTAAAAAGGTTGTTGTGGTTGTTTGTGGACAGTTGCCAGGCAGATGTGAAGAGGTTGACTCTAAGACCCCGACCCCCACAAACACACACAACCCCTCCTTTATGTTTTGTGGTGAGATTAGGGATCTGTTGTTGTTGTCTCCCTTCATCCATCTCTATCTGTTGATAAGGGAGAGCTTTAGAGATTGCAATCACATGGTGTGTATCCCAACCCCCTATTTACTCATCTCACTCTTCTCTAACCTCTTCATTCCTCTTTTCTTCACCTCTCTAAATTCCTCTGTTCTTCTCACCTACAGCCAGTTATAGTGTGACTGTACAGGTGCATCTCAAAAAATTTGAATATTGTGGAAAAGTTAGTTTTTTCCCCATAATTCAAATAAAAAAGTAATACATTCATATATTCTAGATTTATTACACATAAAGTGAAACAATATTAGAATAAAAAATGTATAAAACAGAAATGTCGACCTGAGAAGAGCTCTAATCAGCTAACTAACTCAAAACACCTGCAGAGGTTTCCTAAGTTAATTTATGCACTCAATACTCGGTCGGGGCTCCTTTTGCACTAATTAATACATCAGCCTGTGGCAATGCTGAGGTGTTGTGGAAGCCCTGGTTGCTTTGATAACTGCCTTCAGCTCGTCTGTGTTGTTGGGTCTGGTGTATCTCATCTTCCTCTTGACAATAACCAATAACTACCTCTATGGGGTTCAGTTCAGGCGAGTTGGCTGGAAAAGGAAATCAGCATCTCTGTAAAGCTTATCAGCAGATGGAAACATGAAGTGCTCTAAAATCTCCTGGTAGACAGCTGCATTGACTCTGGACTTGATTAAATCACAGAGGACCAACACCAGCAGATGACATGGCACCCCAAATCATCACTGACTGTGGAATCATCACACTGGACTTCAAGCAACTTGGATTCTGTGCCTCTCCACTCTTCCTCCAGACGCTGGGACCTTGCCATGCCATCTTCTTCCGCTTATCCGGGGCCGGGTCGCGGATAAGCGACCCGATGTACTTTCATCTGAAAGATGTACTTTCATCTGAAGAGAGGACTTCGGACCACTGAGCAGCGCTCCAGCTCTTTTTCTCTTTCAACCAGGTAAGACGCTTCTGACCTTGTCTCTGGTTCAGGAGTGGCTTGAAACCAAGAATGTGACACTTTCCTGGACACATCTGTGCGTGGTGGCTCTTGATGCACTGACTCCAGCCTCAGTCCACTCCTTGTGAAGCTTCCCCAAGTTCGTGAATATGGTTTACTTGACAATCCTCTCAAGGCTGTGGTCATCCCTGTTTCTTGTGCACCATATCCCTTCCACACTTTTCCCTTCCAGTCAACTTTCCATAAATATGGTTTGATACAGGACTCTGCGAACAGCCAGCCCTTTCAGCAATGACCTTCTGTGGCTTACCCTCCTCTTGGAGGGTGTCAATGAGACAACTTCTGGACAACTGTCAAGTCAGCCGTCTTCCCCATGACTGTGGTTGTGTACTGAACCAGACAGAGATTGAAGGCTCAGGGAGTTAATTAGCTGATTAGTGCTATTCTCAGGTTGACATTTCTGTATTGTACATTTTTGCTATTCTGGATTTTTGATTTCCATGAGCTGTAACCCATAATCATCAAGATTGAAACAAAGACGTGTTGAAATGTTTCACTTTATGTGTAATGAATACAAAAACATGTTTTGATTTGAAAAATATTCAAATTTTTTGAGATGCACCTATAATATACAACAGGGCCCTATTTTCCTGTCCCATAAACCCAGGAATCCTTGGAGTAGAACATCTTGTGTATAACTCTTGGGTAGAACATCTGGAGTAGAACACTTGGGTAGAACATCTGGAGTAGTAAACATTAGGGAAAAAAACGCAGACTCACCGAGAGGTCATGAGTGGACGATAACAGTCTGGTGCTCCGAGACAACACATAAACCAGTCAGGAGGTCTGTCTCTGTCAGAACATGTCCTCAGACCTGATATACCAGTCAGGAAGTCTGTCTCTCTGTCAGAACTTGTCCTCAGACCTGATGTACCAGTCAGGAAGTCTGTATCTCTGTCAGAACATGTTCTTAGACTAAATAAACCAGTCAGGAAATCTGTCTCTCTGTCAGAACATGTTCTTAGACTAAATAAACCAGTCAGGAAATCTGTCTCTCAGTCAGAACGTGTTCTCAGACTAAATAAACCAGTCAGGAAGTATGTCTCTCTGTCAGAATATGTCCTCAGACCTGATATACCAGTCAGGAAGTCTGTTTCTCGGTCAGAACATGTCCTCAGACCTGATATACCAGTCAGGAAGTCTGTCTCTCGGTCAGAACATGTCCTCAGAAATGATAAACCAGTCAGGAAGTCTGTCTCTCTGTCAGAACATGTCATCAGACCTGATATACCAGTCAGGAAGTCTGACTCTCGTCTGAACATGTTCTTAGACTAAATAAACCAGTCAGGAGGTCAGTCTCTCAGTCAGAACGTATTCTCAGACTAAATAAACCAGTCAGGAGGTCAGTCTCTCTGTCAGAACATGTCCTCAGACCTGATATACCAGTCAGGAAGTCTGTCTTTCGGTCAGAACATGTCCTCAGACCAGATGTACCAGTCACGAAGTCTGTCTCTCTGTCAGATCGTGTCTTCAAGCCAGATGAATCATTTAAGATGTCTGTCTCCGTGTGAGAAATGTCTTCTTGTTGTTGAAAACATTAATATCCATTGTATTAGATTAGATATAAAACAATCCAGTTGTTGCTAGTCTCTTGTTTCCCTGACAACATCACACTGTTATTTTGACTGGTCTGTGTGTGTCCTGTGTTCAGTATGTTGTGTGTGTTAGGTCTGTCGCTGAATCTCCCCTCTGATCTGACAGTGTGTGTTCAGTATGTTGTGTGTGTTAGGTCTGTCGCTGAATCTCCCCTCTGATCTGACAGTGTGTTCAGTATGTTGTGTGTGTTCAGTATGTTGTGTGTGTTAGGTCTGTCGCTGAATCTCCTCTCTGATCTGACAGTGTGTGTTCAGTATGTTGTGTGTGTTAGGTCTGTCGCTGAATCTCCCCTCTGATCTGACAGTGTGTGTTCAGTATGTTGTGTGTGTTAGGTCTGTCGCTGAATCTCCCCTCTGATCTGACAGTGTGTGTTCAGTATGTTGTGTGTGTTAGGTCTGTCGCTGAATCTCCCCTCTGATCTGACAGTGTGTGTTCAGTATGTTGTGTGTGTTCAGTATGTTGTGTGTGTTAGGTCTGTCGCTGAATCTCCCCTCTGATCTGACAGTGTGTGTTCAGTATGTTGTGTGTTAGGTCTGTCGCTGAATCTCCCCTCTGATCTGACAGTGTGTGTTCAGTATGTTGTGTGTTAGGTCTGTCGCTGAATCTCCCCTCTGATCTGACAGTGTGTGTTCAGTATGTTGTGTGTTAGGTCTGTCGCTGAATCTCCCCTCTGATCTGACAGTGTGTTCAGTATGTTGTGTGTTCAGTATGTTGTGTGTGTTAGGTCTGTCGCTGAATCTCCCCTCTGATCTGACAGTGTGTGTTCAGTATGTTGTGTGTGTTAGGTCTGTCGCTGAATCTCCCCTCTGATCTGACAGTGTGTGTTCAGTATGTTGTGTGTGTCAGGTCTGTCGCTGAATCTCAGTGTGTGTTCAGTATGTTTTAATCTTCCTCTGTCCCTTCCTACTGGTCTCCGTGGCGATGCGGAGGTTGGTTGGTGGCAGCTGAAACAATGTAGCCTCACTTCCTCTCCCCCACCTCTCTGTCGCTCCCTTTCTCTCTCCCACCTCTCCCTCCTCCTCTCACTCCTTCCTCTCTCTCCTCCTATCACTTCTTCCCCTCTCTCCCTCTGAGGGACAGTGTTCTGGGCCAGTATGTCTGTCTGAGATGATATCTTCACCCAGACTGAGGGACAGTGTTCTGGGCCAGTATGTCTGTCTGAGATGATATCTTCACCCAGACTGAGGGACAGTGTTCTGGGCCAGTATGTCTGTCTGAGATGATATCTTCACCCAGACTGAGGGACAGTGTTCTGGGCCAGTATGTCTGTAAGGTGTGTCAGTTGTGTGGTTGTAGGGGGTTCTAGTCTTTACATCTGTAAGGTGTGTCAGTTGTGCGGTTGTATGGGGTTCTAGTCTGTATGTCTGTAAGGTGTGTCAGTTGTGTGGTTGTAGGGGGTTCTAGTCTGTATGTCTTTAAGGTGTGTCAGTTGTGTGGTTGTAGTGGGTTCTAGTCTGTATGTCTGTAAGGTGTGTCAGTTGTGCGGTTGTAGAGGGTTCTAGTCTGTATGTCTGTAAGGTGTGTCAGTTGTGTGGTTGTAGGGGGTTCTAGTCTGTATGTCTGTAAGGTGTGTCAGTTGTGCGGTTGTAGGGGGTTCTAGTCTGTATGTCGTGTCAGTTGTGTGGTTGTAGGGGGTTCTAGTCTGTATATCTGTAAGGTGTGTCAGTTGTGTGGTTGTAGGGGGTGCTAGTCTGTATGTCTGTAAGGTGTGTCAGTTGTGTGGTTGTAGGGGGTTGTAGTCTGTATGTCTGTAAGGTGTGTCAGTTGTGTGGTTGTAGGGGGTTCTAGTCTGTATGTCTGTAAGGTGTGTCAGTTGTGCAGTTGTAGGGGGTTCTAGTCTGTATGTCGTGTCAGTTGTGTGGTTGTAGGGGGTTCTAGTCTGTATATCTGTAAGGTGTGTCAGTTGTGTGGTTGTAGGGGGTGCTAGTCTGTATGTCTGTAAGGTGTGTCAGTTGTGTGGTTGTAGGGGGTTCTAGTCTGTATGTCTGTAAGGTGTTTGATGATAATTGATGGGGGGAATCTTAACTCAGTGTGTCAGGGGTGTGTTTGTTGGGGATTCTAGTCTGTATTGTTACTCAGTGTCAGGGGTGTGAGAGAGGTATGCACGGTTTCTGATACCCTCATGCAATGGAGAATTTCCAATAGGCAAACCTGGCTCTCAAAAGGACTGAGGGAAACTGTGCTGCATTTTCTGGTCACCTGCCTAATTTTGGAGTGTAATTCTGATGCATATTTCACTCTGATCATTCCTGCAAAAAATACAAACCAAATCCAACATTGGCAAATTGCAGTATGTTTTAGGTGAAATTAATTCATTAATTCAACAGCACACTTTAGATCCTGGTCCTCGGGACCCAAAGAGGTGCACATTTTAGTTTTTGCCAAAGCACTCACACACCTGATTCAAATTAAAGACTTGCTGATGGGTTGATTAGGTCAATCAAGTGTGTAAGTGGTAGGGCAACATTTGAAACTAGTGCGTGAGTGCTAGGGCAAAAACTAAAATGGGTTCCGAGGACCAGGATTGGGAAACACTCCTTTAGATGATTTCCTACAATTATTACATCTTTTTACAATATACTTAAATTCAGGGGGAATACATTTTAAGATGTAGCACTCTGTGATTTCGTCCTCATTTAACGCAGGTTTTATACGAGCGTGAGAGAGGGAAGACAGACACCCCGAGAAAGAGAGACAGGGAGAGAGGGAAGACAGACACCCTGAGGGAGAGAGACAGGGACAGAGACAGGGAGAGAGGGAAGACAGACACCCTGAGGGAGAGAGACAGGGAGAGAGAAGACAGACACCCTGAGGGAGAGAGACAGGGAGAGAGAGACAGGGAGAGGGAAGAAAACAGTGACATCACGAGGGAGGGGGAGACAGGGACAGAGAGACAGAGAAACAGGGAGGGAAGACAGACATGGGAAACTAAGATAGAGAGACATTGAAACAGGGAGACGGGATAGACAGACAGACAGGGAGGGCTGGTGTCTGTAGAGCTGGCCCCATTGTTCTACCTTTCCTGTTTTCTGCCCTCACTGCTCAGTCAGACAGGCAGCATTATCTGGAATCTAAATGAGCGTGGAGACAGATTTGTGTGTGTGTGTGTGTAGGTAGGTGTATTTTTGTGTTTGTGTGTGTACCACACATTTGCTCTCCAACAGAAACCCTCCCCTCCCAGCTAGCGGACAAAAACAAGCGGAAGTCAGTGAGTATCCTGTAAAACAGCAGCGAAGAGGAAATAAACAACTCTGAAACTCCATCAAAATGTTGTTTTCTGACCCCCCCCCCGTATTCAGGATTCTTGTAGCTGCTTTCTCGCCCTCCCTCCCCTCTATTGTTTATGACCAGTCAGCCAATTGGATGTGGCTGTAAAGTGGAGGTCATTTTCTGCAACAGTTTATGTAAGGCCCATGATAGCAGTCATCATCCTTATAAGCATTACAATTTGTATACCAAATTCTCATTTGTTTTAGTTGTCTTGAAAATACAGTAATGTACTTGCCTTGCACCAAAAACAAAACACACGCTAAGTGAATATTTATTATATTAAATGTCTGTTCACATAATGAGACAACAGAAACATTTCAAAGAAATACTGAACAGCGATAATATAAACACACTTCACCTCAACTACATTAACAAGAGGAGTAAAACACTTGACTAAAAGAGTTAAATTATAACTATTTAAATTAAAACACAGGAGTAAAACACCTGACTGAAAGAGTTAAATTATAACTATTTACATTAAAACACAGGAGTAGAACACCTGACTGAAAGAGTTAAATTATAACTATTTACATTAACACACAGGAGTAAAACACTTGACTAAAAGAGTTTAATCTGAACTATTTACATTAAAACACAGAAGTTAAATACAAGATGAAATTGTTTCAAAACTCCATGAACCTCAACAGACTTTGGACTTTCAGTGTCCCTTCTATCCCCTTTCTTTCTCTCTCTCTACTCTCTCCTCAAACAGCATGACAGAGAAGTCATCTTCCTCCTCGTGATTTCCTGAGCCAGTCTCATCTCCTACTCCCCAATCTCTCTCCTCTCTACTCCTCCTCAAACAGCATGACAGAGAAGTCATCTTCCTCCTCCATGTTCTCCTGAGCCAGTCTCTTCATCAGCTCCTCTCTGCAGCCCATAATCTCCATGTCTTCATCTAGGAACTCCTCACCTACATCATCTACTTCTTCACCTCCTTTCTTCCCTGTTTCTTTTTGTCTCTCCTCTTCAGACTCACCTGTTGTCTCTCTCTCCATCTCTTCCTCCTTCTCTTTCTCTCTGTTTTCCTGTACATGGCTCATCTTCTCTTTCAGTTTATTTCTTTCTTCTCTTTGAGTGGCCTCTTTCTCTCTTTTATTCTTTACTGAGACTACCACTCCCTCCTTCTCCACCTCTTCCTCTTCCTCTCTCTCTGGCACTGTCTGGTCAGGGATGTGTAGGTTAGGGGCTGAAGGGACCAAAGGTTAGAGGTCAAACAGACACAGGTGCTGGGTAATGAACATGGTCATTCTGTGGAGTAAAACCAACCCACCTGGTTGGGGTGAAGTCAGCCTCTTACCCTCCCTCAGATCCACCACAGCAGAAACACAGGGAGAGAGGGAGGTCTGGAACAGGAGTAGGAGGAGAAAGAGAGATGGAGGAAAAAGAGAGAAGGAGGAAGGGAGTGGAAGAGAGACGGGGGGCAGACGTGGGACAGAGAGAGGGAGGTCTGGAACGGGAGTAGGAGGAGAAAGAGAGTAGGAGTGGAAGAGGGTGGAAACAGAGGGAGATACACACCTGAAGGAGTCTTGCTGATGGGCTTCAGACCGCTGAACCTCTTCCTATCCTCTCCCTCTCTTCCTTTCTTTACTCCTTCTTCCACTCCACTCCTCTTTAGGCCTCTCATCGTTTCCTTCAGCTCCCGTCCCTCTGTCTTCTTGTCTCTCTTCTCTTCTCTCGTGGTTTTCTTCCTGGGTTCTGTGGATGAAACCATGAAGGCATGAACAGACTGACCCAGTCTTCTGTGTTAGTGTTGAGTTGGAATTAAACCCTGCAAACAGAGGGACCCACTCACCTCTCTGCTCTCCGTCACTCTGTTGATGCAGTCTCTTAAAAGGCTTCTGAGGAACACACACATTTTAGGTTTTACCATCTTTGTAGGGACTTAAGTTTAGAGACAAGTCCTCTTTCCCTAATCTAACCCTCACCCCAAAGCTTACCTCTAACCCTTAACCCAACGTCTCAGACAACAACTAACCCTCACCCCAAATCTTACCTCTAACCCTTAACCCAACGTCTCAGACAACAACTAACCCTCACCCCAAATCTTACCTCTAACCCTTAACCCAACGTCTCAGACAACAACTAACCCTCACCCCAAATCCTACCTCTAACCCTTAACCCAACGTCTCAGACAACAACTAACCCTCACCCCAAATCTTACCTCTAACCCTTAACCCAACGTCTCAGACAACAACTAACCCTCACCCCAAATCTTACCTCTAATCCTTAACCCAACGTCTCAGACAACAACTAACCCTCACCCCAAATCCTACCTCTAACCCTTAACCCAACATCTCAGACAACAACTAACCCTCACCCCAAATCTTACCTCTAACCCTTAACCCAACGTCTCAGACAACAACTAACCCTCACCCCAAATCCTACCTCTAACCCTTAACCCAACGTCTCAGACAACAACTAACCCTCACCCCAAATCTTACCTCTAACCCTTAACCCAACGTCTCAGACAACACACAACCCCCCCACTCAACCAGGAAGAACTCACCAGCACTCACCAGACTCAGCTTGCAGGCTTGCAACCACTTACTGTGGTCATGTAACGCCCTGGCAACTGTGGTCATGTAACGCCCTGGCAACTGTGGTCATGTAACGCCCTGGCAACTGTGGTCATGTAACGCCCTGGCAACTGTGGTCATGTCAGGCCCTGGTAACTGTGGTCAGGTAATGCCCTGGTAACTGTGGTCATGTAAGGCCCTGGCAACTGTTGTCATGTAAGGCCCTGGTAACTGTTGACATGTCACGCCCTGACAACTGTTGTCATGTAAGGCCCTGGCAACTGTTGTCATGTAAGGCCCTGGCAACCGTTTTCATGTAAGGCCTTGGTAACTCTGGTCATGTAATGCCCTGGTAAGTGTGGTCATGTCAGGCCCTGGTAACTGTGGTCAGGTAATGCCCTGGTAACTGTGGACATGTAAGGCCCTGGCAACTGTTGTCATGTAAGGCCCTGGTAACTGTTGTCATGTCACGCCCTGACAACTGTTGTCATGTAAGGCCCTGGCAACCGTTTTCATGGAAGGCCTTGGTAACTCTGGTCATGTAATGCCCTGGTAAGTGTGGTCATGTCAGGCCCTGGTAACTGTGGTCAGGTAATGCCCTGGTAACTGTTGACATGTAACGCCCTGGTAACTGTTGTCATGCAGCCTGCCTTATATCTGATGTTGTTTGATTTCTTCCTCTTCTTATCGTCCAACAGAATGCCCATCACCTCTACAACTCACACACAACAATAACAACACACACAACAACACACATAACAACAAACATAACAAAAACACACACAACAACGTAATATCAGCAATAACAACACACAAAAATACCAACAAAAACACAACACATTTGAGTGAGATCCAGATTTCTCAGAGCAATAATCAGTTAAACACAAAGTATCATATGTACAGTAAACTTCAAATATGTTCACAAATAAAATGTTTGCATCTGTTTAAGCACACTCTAGACCAGAGGTGGAACTTCGCTTTCTCTCTAATGGGTGCGAACCAAGCCGCAGAGGGCACCCCCATGCCTCCCCCACTAAAATATTACTATTGCTACTAGATTTCCCATTTAAAAGATAGAGACAGATCATGTTAATATTTAATACTCCCCATTTCATGTACTATGAACAGATGCTGGTTATTAGGCTACAACAGTACCTAAACTTGGCTACTAGCTGCTATTGGACCTGGTTCATAATTGTATCTCCCCCTTCGCCTGAAGTCGCGATGCTGCTCCTGTCATTGTAACGTCACATCTATCCATGTACTCATGCATCTGCTGCTCAACAACTTTATTAAAGACGTTTCTCAAGGGCATATATCATTATATTTATATTTTTATAATGTATTGCTTTTTTCCTCTGACTGGCAGACATATCTACATTCCATTTTTATGTTTTGTTACTTAAACTAGCTATCTTCAAAATCTTAAGCAAATCAGCTGACAAGATCTGACGTTACACCCAGGGTTGCCATATAGCGGTGACATTATACTGCCCAACCTCCACATAGAAACTGCACAAACGCTATTTCTTCTAATTCCCTATCCGAATTTGGCAACACTGCGGTCACATATTGGTCGATCATACAAATGCATTATGGAATAACAAAACAAATATAGATAGATATAGTTTATCACATCAATGTCAACTTAATAGTTTCTAGCAAAAAATAAAATATCAATGATTTAGTTCTATTTGCGATATTTTGAACGAAGTATTTTTTCTTACAGTCAATAAATTTGAGATCAATTTGGCTCCCTAAAGCACCGTCTAGAGTAGAGGCGGAGCTTAAATGGGTTAAAAAAAAATTAACCGTAAGATAAACTTCTTTGTGGGGCCCTCTGATTGGCTGGCATGGGTGCCGTGCACTCATTGAACCAATTTAAGCTCCGCCTCTGCTCTAGACAGTGCTTTAGATGTATTGACTGTAAGAAAAAAAAAACATAAGTATGAAAAAACTGAATTCAATCATATGAAAAAAATGTATTCAAGCTTGGAAAAAGTGTATGCTAAAATCCTTAAATGGATTTTCACATCTGATCTTAAAATGTCTTTGTTCAAAAGATTACAATTTCTTCACATGTTAATTTTGAGCCTCTATTGGCGTGGAGGCGGGGCTTTATCTGGGCATTGAATTCTTACACCTGATTAGCCATGAATCACACCATTACAAGGTGAAAATCATATCCTTTCCATGCACTGCTTTCCCAATGCAATCTGTGGAGAGACGTTTAATAATCGTGTGAACTAGGCTAACTGTGTACATTTAAACAGAATAATAAACTTATCCACAGGCTGCATCGACATCAATGTTGCCATGGTCACAGACACAGATATTGATGAAAGTTTAACGTGTTCTGGAGGTACATTGTACCCCAACATAATCTCCCCCCAGATTAAGAGTGACATTAAGGGTGACAGGAGCATATAAAACGTGGCAAACTCACAGCTTGTCAGGCCTATCAGTGCACAGTCTATGTGTGTGCTATGGTTTATTTAACTAATCAATAACTATCGATGTTCATTTAATATACAGTTTTTTATTTTTTATTTTATTTATTTATCCTTTATTTTACCAGGGGATGTCCCATTGAGATAATCAAATCTCTTTTACAAGGGAGCCCTTGGGTAACAGTTACACAAATTACACAGAATCACAGAAACAGTCACAACAACAAAATTAATTTACAAAACATATGAAATTATTAAAAATAACATAAAGGGGTTATTTAAAACATGCGCATTGTTCAGATTTGGATTGCCTAAGTAATTTTTTTAAATGTTCAAGTGGGATAAAAACAGAAAGCTTCAAAACTTTTTGGAGCAAATTCCAACACCAAGGAGCAACATAACTAAAAGCAGTCTTACCAAATTCAGTTGTTACACGTGGGATATTCAGAGTCAGAATGTTATTGGAGCGGAGATTGTAAATGGAATGTTTCCTGGTTAACAAGCTAATAAGATAGCTGGGTAAAATACCATTGATAGCTTTATAAATAAAAATGTGCCAATGGAACCATCTACGCAGACCTAAAGAGCTAAAACCAGTCGCCTCATAAAGATGACAATGATGAGTGCATGTCTTGGCATTAGTAATAAACCGTAATGCACCATGGTAGACTGTGTCAAGTGCATGCAGCATGGTAGAGGCAGCATGCATATAAATAACATCCCCATAGTCCAAGACTGGTAAGAAAGTGGCACTGATCAATTTCTTCCTAGCTTGAAAAGTAAAACAGGATTTATTTCTAAAATAAAAGCCAAGCTTTACTCTCAGCTTTCTCACTAATTTATCAATATGAACTTTGAAGGTTAGCTTTTCATCAATCCACAGACCAAGATATTTATAAGATGAAACATTTTCAACATACTTCCCATCTAGTGTGGAAATGGCTAGGGCGGTTGATACGGGTACTATGCGAGACTTTGTGAACTGCATCACCTTTGTTTTACCAGTATTTAATACCAGTCTAAGTTCAAAGAAGGCGGCCTGCAATAAATTAAAAGACTGCTGTAGTGATTGATAAGCTAGAGCTAGGGTGGGTGCAGAACAATATAGTACGGTGTCGTCTGCATAGAGGTGTATTTTGCCATTATCTGCTACAGAGGCGAGTGTTTATGTAAATGGTAAACAGGACCAGACCAAGATTAGACCCTTGAGGGACACCTTGCCGGACCCCCAGTGGGGCAGAACTATGCCCATCGACAACTACAGTTTGTGTTCTGTTGGCGAGATAGTTTCTGAACCAATCAACTGCCTTAGTCCCCAAGCCAATGTCCCGGAGCCTCTTGAGCAGGATACAGTGATCAACTGTGTCAAAGGCTTTTGACAAGTCAATAAACAGGGCAGCACAGCTCATCTTATGATCGAGGTCAGTACAATACAGTTGTTCCTAATGTAAAAAGTAAAACTCAAACTATAGGTCCCGAGTTCGTATCTCCTCACAGGTGAAGCGAAGTATGTATTGCGAATTATTCTGTATTGACTTAGACTTTGCTGGCTAAACCTGAAACCGTATACGGTTATATTGCGACTGTTTCTGGCATGGAATAGTACATCTTCAGTCTCGCTAGCAATAGCTCAATTCTTATGATAATTCGTAGGAAGATAGTAGATACTAGTAATCCTATTACTGGATAATAAGCAGTTAAAATGGCCATTGGCAAAGGCAATATAGTTCATAGATGCTATTTGTGATGGAGGTAAACTTAGTAAGAAACGTTAGTCAGTTTAACTGTATCAATTAACTATTAAAACGGCCAAAGGCAAAAGTAGTGGTGTAGTGGTTAACAACACAGCCTTTCACGTGGGTGACCCGGGTTCAAATCTTGAGGTGGCAACATTTTCTATTGCAGTCCAGCTGAACTAGTCCACTGGCTGTTTTCACAGCGTCAATGAACTGGATTGCTTTTGCCACTGGCAATAGGCTTACTAGTTTCTACTAACTTCCTAGAAATAATCATAAGAATTGAGCAATTGCTAGGGAGACCGAAGATTATTACCGAAGACTATTCCATGCCGGAAACTGAATAATACGGAATAATTCATTATGCGTACTTCGCTTCGCCTGCGAGGAGATACGAACTTGGGACTTATAGTTCACCAGTCTGTCTCTCTAAACACTACGCTATTTAACAAAGGGTAGACACTCAGTCAGTAAGAGACATTCACTCTACTTAGCTGGCCCCGCTTACGCTGTCCGACAATAAACGACTCGTACCCATACAGTCTATGCTTATAATAAAGATTGTGAAAATCTAATATGTAATCTACATGTCTTGACCTGTTTTTTACATTCCATCGTCTCGACAAAATCTAGAGTTGCAAAATTACCACATTTATTTATTTAAAAAAAAACTGTAGCATTTTGTTGTATAGTTTCAGTTCAACTTACCTCAAGTGTAAGCTGGTAACATTATGGTGACTTGCTACCAACCACTAGCTAGCAACCGCTAACAACGCAGAGTAGCATTTAGCCTAGCTTCTTAGCCTTTGCTAACTTGGTAAATCTGCTAGGTGGGCGTTGTTTCAGCAACGCCCACCTAGATGTAATTTCAAGGATTAAAACATGATAATTGAATGTTTATATGTGGTAAAAACATAAGTTATTATTCAAAGTATGATATTGAAAAAGTCAATAATGTGTATGTTTTCATGTCATGCTCCTCCAAGAACTGCCACCTTAACGTGGTGGAGGGGTTTGAGTACCCGAGTGACCCTAGGAGCTATGTTGTCTGGGGCTATATGCCCCTGGTAGGGTCTCCCAAGGCAAACAGGTCTTAGGCGACGGGTCAGACTAAGAGCGGTTCAAACCCCCCTTAATGAAGAACAACATTATGAGTACCGTGACGTCGCCCGGTATGGCGCAGCCGGGGCCCCACCCTGGAGCCAGGCCCGGGGTTGGGGCTCGTATGCGAGCGCCTGGTGGCCGGGCCTTCCCCCATGGGGCCCGGCCGGGCTCAGCCCGAACGGGTGACGTGGGGCCGCCCTCCCGTGGGCTCACCACCCACAGGAGGGACCATAAGGGGCCGGTGCGAAGAGGATCGGGCGGCAGTCGAAGGCAGGGGCCTAGACAACCCGATCTCTGGACACAGAAACTAGCTCTAGGGACGTGGAATGTCACCTCGCTGGCGGGGAAGGAGCCTGAGCTAGTGCGTGAGGTTGAGAGGTTCCGATTAGAGGTAGTCGGGATCACCTCTACGCACGGCTTGGGCTCTGGAACCACACTCCTTGAGAGAGGATGGACTCTTCACCACTCTGGAGTTGCCCATGGTGAGAGGCGGCGGGCTGGTGTGGGTTTGCTTATAGCTCCCCAGCTCTGCCGCCATGTGTTGGAGTTTACCCCGGTGAACGAGAGGGTCGTTTCCCTGCGCCTACGGGTCGGGGATAGGTCTCTCACTGTTGTTTGTGCCTACGGGCCGAACGGCAGTGCAGAGTACCCGACCTTCTTGGAGTCTCTGGGAGGGGTGCTGGAAAGTGCTCCGACTGGGGACTCTATTGTTCTACTGGGGGACTTCAACGCCCACGTGGGCAACGACAGTGACACCTGGAGGGGCGTGATTGGGAGGAACGGCCCCCCTGCTCTGAACCCGAGTGGTGTTCAGTTATTGGACTTCTGTGCTAGTCACAGTTTGTCCATAACGAACACCATGTTCAAGCATAAGGGTGTCCATCAGTGCACGTGGCACCAGGACACCCTAGGCCGCAGGTCGATGATCGACTTTGTTGTCGTCTCATCTGACCTGCGGCCGTATGTCTTGGACACTCGGGTGAAGAGAGGGGCGGAGCTGTCAACTGATCACCACCTGGTGGTGAGTTGGATCTGATGGCGGGGGAGAAAGCTGGACAGACTCGGCAGGCCCAAGCGAACTGTAAGGGTCTGCTGGGAACGTCTGGCCGAGTCTCCTGTCAGAGAGATCTTTAACTCCCACCTCCGGCAGAGCTTCGACTGGATCCCGACGGAGGTTGGAGATATTGAGTCCGAGTGGACCATGTTCTCCACCGCCATTGTCGAAGCGGCCGCTCGGAGCTGTGGCCGTAAGGTCTCCGGTGCCTGTCGAGGCGGCAATCCCCGAACCCGGTGGTGGACACCGGAAGTAAGGGATGCCGTCAAGCTGAAGAAGGAGTCCTATCAGGCCTGGTTGGCTTGTGGGACTCCTGACGCAGCTGACGGGTACCGACAGGCCAAGCGGGCTGCAGCCCGGGTGGTTGTGGAGGCAAAAACTCGGGCCTGGGAGGAGTTCGGTGAGGCCATGGAGAAGGACTATCGGCTGGCCTCGAAGAGATTCTGGCAAACCATCCGGCGCCTCAGGAGAGGGAAACAGTGCCCTACCAATGCTGTTTACAGTAGAGGTGGGCAGCTGTTGACCTCAACTGAGGATGTCGTCGGGCGGTGGAAGGAATACTTCGAGGATCTCCTCAATCCCGCTGTCACTTCTTCCATTGAGGAAGCAGAGGATGAGGGCTCAGAGGTGGACTCGTCCATCACCCGGGCTGAAGTCACTGAGGTGGTCAAGAAACTCCTCGGTGGCAAGGCACCGGGGGTGGATGAGATCCGCCCTGAGTACCTCAAGTCTCTGGATGTTGTGGGGCTGTCTTGGTTGACACGCCTGTGCAACATCGCGTGGCGGTCGGGGACAGTGCCTCTGGGATGGCAGACCGGGGTGGTGGTCCCTCTTTTTAAGAAGGGGGACCGGAGGGTGTGTTCCAACTATAGGGGGATCACACTTCTCAGCCTCCCCGGGAAAGTCTATGCCAGGGTACTGGAGAGGAGAATACGGCCGATAGTAGAACCTCGGATTCAGGAGGAACAGTGTGGTTTTCGTCCGGGGCGTGGAACACTGGACCAGCTCTATACCCTCTACGGGGTGTTGGAGGGTTCATGGGAGTTTGCCCAACCAATCCACATGTGTTTTGTGGATTTGGAGAAGGCATTCGACTGTGTCCCTCGCGGCATCTTGTGGAGGGTGCTTGGGGAATATGGGGTCCTGGGTCCTTTGCTAAGGGCTGTCAGGTCCCTGTACAACCGAAGCAGGAGCTTGGTCCGCATTGCCGGCAGTAAGTCAGACTTGTTCCCAGTGCATGTTGGACTCCGGCAGGGCTGCCCTTTGTCACCGGTTCTGTTCGTAATTTTTATGGACAGAATTTATAGGCGCAGCCAGGGGCCGGAGGGTGTCAGGTTTGGGGACCACACAATTTCGTCTCTGCTTTTTGCAGATGATGTTGTCGTGTTGGCCCCTTCTAACCAGGACCTTCAGCATGCGCTGGGACGGTTTGCAGCCGAGTGTGAAGCGGTGGGGATGAGAATCAGTACCTCCAAATCCGAGGCCATGGTCCTCAGTCGGAAAAGGGTGGCTTGCCCGCTTCAGGTTGGTGGAGAGTGCCTGCCTCAAGTGGAGGAGTTTAAGTATCTAGGGGTCCTTTTCACGAGTGAGGGAAGGATGGAACGGGAGATTGACAGACGGATCGGTGCAGCTTCTGCAGTAATGCAGTCGATGTATCGGTCTGTCGTGGTGAAGAAAGAGCTGAGCCGCAAGGCGAAGCTCTCGATTTACCAGTCAATCTACGTTCCTACTCTCACCTATGGTCATGAGCTTTGGGTCATGACCGAAAGGACAAGATCCCGGATACAGGCGGCCGAAATGAGCTTTCTCCGCAGGGTGGCCGGGCGATCCCTTAGAGATAGGGTGAGAAGCTCGGTCACCCGGGAGGAGCTCAGAGTAGAGCCCCTGCTCCTCCACATCGAGAGGGGTCAGCTGAGGTGGCTTGGGCATCTTTTTCGGATGCCTCCGGAACGCCTTCCTGGGAAGGTGTTCCGGTCCCGTCCCACCGGGAGGAGACCCCGGGGAAGACCTAGGACTCGCTGGAGGGACTATGTCTCCCGGCTGGCCTGGGAACGCCTCGGTGTCCCCCCGGAAGAGCTAGAGGAAGTGTCTGGGGAGAGGGAAGTCTGGGCATCCCTGCTTAGACTGCTGCCCCCGCGACCCGGCCCCGGATAAGCGGAAGAAGATGGTATGGTATGGTATGGCATGTTTATTTCTTATCAACAATTCAAGATGTTTATTTGTAAGCTCCAAATCCTCTTATTTCACTCAATCGCCTTTGAGCCCTAAACAATTTAGTGACACCGAAGGCCAAATGGCCTTGCCCCTAAAATGACGAAATTCCAAGCCTGGTTCTGTGTGTGTTGTATTGTGTGTGTGTGTGTGTGTTGTATTGTCTCTGTGTGTGTGTGTTGTATTGTCTGTGTGTGTGTGTGTGTGTTGTATAGTCTGTGTGTACCTGCAAATTCACTTTCAGAACTCTCTCTGTCCGATGCTCGTCGTGTCCAAAACCCAAACCTTGACAACCTCTTCTGAAAGAAGGAACATAAGGAGAGTAAAAAGAGCTAAAAGAAAGGATGGAGAAGAGGGAAAAAAATAGAGACAAACCAGGGAGAAGAAAGGAGAGGTAGAGGAGGGAGAAGAAAGGAGAGGTAGAATAAGGGAGAGGTAGAGGAGATTGAAAAAAAGAGGAGAGGAGGGAGGAAGGAGAGGTACAGGAAGGAGAGATAGAGGAAGGAGAAAGGAGAGGAGGAGGAAGGAGAGGTAGAGGAGGGAGAAAGGAGAGGTAGAGGAGGGAGAAAGGAGAGGTAGAGGAGGGAGAAAGGAGAGGTAGAGGAAGGAGAAAGGAGAGGTAGAGGAAGGAGAAAGGAGAGGAGGGAGAAAAGAGAGGTAGAGGAGGGAGAAAAGAGAGGTAGAGGAAGGAGAGGTAGAGGAAGGAGAAAGGAGAGGTAGAGGAGGGAGAAAGGAGAGGTAGAGGAAGGAGAAAGGAGAGGTAGAGGAGGGAGAAAGGAGAGGTAGAGGAAGGAGAAAGGAGAGGTAGAGGAGGGAGAAAGGAGAGGTAGAGGAAGGAGAGGTAGAGGAAGGAGAAAGGAGAGGTAGAGGAACAGTTACAAGCATTTGGCATCTAATGTAATTGTTTATTAACACACTGTGAATGTGGCTGATATTAAACTTGATGAAGTGTCTGTGTGCGGCATATGGCTGATTTAACACTTTCCAATGAGTCAGACAGACTGGCCAGGAGATGTGTGTACAGTGTGCGTGTTGTCTTTGCTGGTTGTATGTCTCCCCCTAGTGACAGAAACACAGAACACCTGATGTCTGACAGAAGCCAAGGAGGGATACTGGATGGATAGAACATGAGTTGTGCTGCAGACAGACGTGACCAACCATGATTCAACTTATCTGGTCTGGGACCATTTAGAGACAACCACAGAGTAAACCTTTTTGCCCTTTTACCAGCCCTCTCTAGCCCCCAACCCTATCTAACTCACAGCCCTCTCTAGACAACAACCCTCTCTAGACCACAACCTCTTTAGCCCACAGCCCTATCTAACTCATAGCCCTATCTAACTCACAGCCCTATCTAACTCATAGCCCTATCTAACTCACAGCCCTATCTAACTCACAGCCCTATCTAGACAACAACCCTATCTAGCCCACAGCCCACTCTGGTCCACAGCCCACTCTAGTCCACAGCCCACTCTAGTCCACAGCCCACTCTAGTCCACAGCCCACTCTAGTCCACAGTCCTCTCTATCTGGTTGTACATGCAAATTGAACTGTCATGTAATTATGTAGAATAGGTACCTTTTTTCCTCATTCTTTCTCATAATGTAAAAAGGCCCATTTTAATGAAGAGGCATAAGCTTGGAAATCTGTCATCTACAGTGAGGGGAAAAAGTATTAGATCCCTGCTGATTTTGTATGTTTGCCCACTGACAAAGAAATGATCAGTCTATAATTTTAATGGTAGGTTTGTTTAAACAGTGAGAGACAGAATAACAGCAAAAAAATCAAGATAAACGCATACATTTATTTGCGTTTTAATGAGTGAAATAAGTATTCAACCCCTCTGCAAAACATGACTTAGTACTTGGTGGCAAAACCCTTGTTGACAATCACAGAGGTCAGATGTTTCTTGTAGTTGGCCACCAGGTTTGCACACATCTCAGGAGGGATTTTGTTCCACTCCTCTTTGCAGATCTTCTCCAACTCATTAAGGTTTTGAGACTGACGTTTGGCAACTCAAACCTTCAGCTCCCTCCACAGAAAATCTGTGGAAGGAGCTCCACATTTATAACATTTTTATAAATTGATTTAAACTGATTTATTAAAATTTTATAAATTAATTTATAACATTTGACAAACGTTTTTCTGGATGGTTTTGTTGTTATTCTGTTTCTCACTGTTCAAATAAACCTACCATTAAAATTATAGACTGATAATTTCTTTGTTAGTGGGCAAACGTACAAAATCAGCAGGGGATCAAAAACAAATCCCTTGCTGTATTTATAACTCTATCATAAGTAATCAAATAATCCAAAAGTTGTGATAATTAACTTGGCTACAGGTGTATTGTGTCAGAACATTGTAAGATTACTACATGAACTAAAATACTAAACACTGTTTCCTCTGACTCCTGTTCAGCTAGTGGTTCCCCCAGAGGAGTCACTGAGAACCTCTGACTCCTGTTCAGCTAGTGGTTCCCCCAGAGGAGTCACTGAGAACCACTGACTCCTGTTCAGCTAGTGGTTCTCCCAGAGGAGTCACTGAGAACCTCTGACTCCTGTTCAGCTAGTGGTTCCCCCAGAGGAGTCACTGAGAACCTCTGACTCCTGTTCAGCTAGTGGTTCCCCCAGAGGAGTCACTGAAAACCACTGGGTTGTTTTGTCAGAGCTAAGAAGTTCAATATTCTCACTTTAAGTGGAACTCTCTGGGCCTGCGTTGCCATCTGAATGGCTTCTTTCAACTTCTTTCTGAAACTCTGGAAAGATTTCCCCTGGAGAAGAGAGAGGAATGAAAGAGAGATGGTATGAATCAATGTGGATATATAGAAGCAGGATAGAACAGACCTCCTAGTAAACAGGTGTAATAGGGCTGGGGCAGGGGTCAGGGGTCAGCCACAGTTCAACATGAATGGAAAGAAACTAACAGGTGACAAATTAAAGGGGCAAAGGGGCTCTGTTATGCTGTGGGGGGTTTGGGTCTTGGTTTGGGTCCTCTTATCCCCTTAGAAGGAAGAGTCACAGCAAATCACATTCATATGGTGAAACATTTCTATCCTGGTCGGAACGGTCAGTCTCTTTAGGCATCTTCAGTAAGGGACAGTCACATTTGGGACCTCAGATAACTTCCCACAAAAATCACCCCTGCCAGAGTGTCAAGATTCAAAACCAATGTTTACACTGTAAACCCCTGCAGTGGTCTAAGACACTGCCTCCAGTGCCCAGGTACTGCTGCAGTGTGAATACAACATACTGCATTTTAGCAAGAAATCCTCCACCAGTTCCCTGCAAAAAAGCAAACATGCCAGAAATACAGTATTTTTAAAATGACATCTGTGATCTCCTTCTAGCCTATTTAGTATTTTATTGTTCCTCTGTACCCCCATGGTCTTCCAGGTGGGTTAAACTATTTAGTATTTTATTGTTCCTCTGTGCCCCTGGTCTTCCAGGTGGGTTAAACTATTTAGTATTTCATTGTTCCTCTGTGCCCCTGGTCTTCCAGATTGGTTAAACTATTTAGTATTTTATTGTTCCTCTGTGCCCCCATGGTCTTCCAGGTGGGTTAAACTATTTAGTATTTTATTGTTTCTCTGTGCCCCTGGTCTTCCAGGTGGGTTAAACTATTTAGTATTTCATTGTTCCTCTGTGCCCCTGGTCTTCCAGGTGGGTTAAACTATTTAGTATTTAATGTTCCCCTGAGCCCCTTGGTCTTCCAGGTGGGTTAAACTATTTAGTATTATTGTTCCTCTGTGCCCCTTGGTCTTCCAGGTGGGTTAAACTATTTAGTATTATTGTTCCTCTGTGCCCCTTGGTCTTCCAGGTGGGTTAAACTATTTAGTATTTTATTGTTTCTCTGTGCCCCTGGTCTTCCAGGTGGGTTAAACTATTTAGTATTTTATTGTTTCTCTGTGCCCCTTGGTCTTCCAGGTGGGTTAAACTGTTTAGTATTATTGTTCCTCTGTGCCCCTTGGTCTTCCAGGTGGGTTAAACTATTTAGTATTTTATTGTTCCTCTGTGCCCCTGGTCTTCCAGGTGGGTTAAACTATTTAGTATTATTGTTCCTCTGTGCCCCTGGTCTTCCAGTTGGGTTAAACTATTTAGTATTTCATTGTTCCTCTGTGCCCCTTGGTCTTCCAGGTGGGTTAAACTATTTAGTATTTTATTGTTCCTCTGTGCCCCTGGTCTTCCAGGTGGGTTAAACTATTTAGTATTATTGTTCCTCTGTGCCCCTGGTCTTCCAGTTGGGTTAAACTATTTAGTATTTTATTGTTCCTCTGTGCCCCTGGTCTTCCAGTTGGGTTAAACTATTTAGTATTTTATTGTTCCTCTGTGCCCCTGGTCTTCCAGTTGGGTTAAACTATTTAGTATTTTATTGTTCCTCTGTGCCCCTGGTCTTCCAGGTGGGTTAAACTATTTAGTATTTTATTGTTCCTCTGTGCCCCTGGTCTTCCAGGTGGGTTAAACTATTTGGTATTTTATTGTTCCACTGTACCCCCATGGTATTCCAGGTGGGTTAAACTATTTAGTATTTAATGTTCCCCTGAGCCCCTGGTCTTCCAGGTGGGTTAAACTATTTGGTATTTTATTGTTCCACTGTACCCCTTGGTCTTCCAGGTGGGTTAAACTATTTAGTATTTTAATGTTCCTCTGTGCCCCCATGGTCTTCCAGGTGGGTTAAACTATTTAGTATTTTATTGTTCCTCTGTGCCCCCATGGTCTTCCAGGTGGGTTAAACTATTTAGTATTTTATTGTTCCTCTGTACCCCCATGGTCTTCCAGGTGGGTTAAACTATTTAGTATTTTATTGTTCCTCTGTGCCCCCATGGTCTTCCAGGTGGGTTAAACTATTTAGTATTTAATGTTCCTCTGTGCCCTTGGTCTTCCAGGTGGGTTAAACTATTTAGTATTTTAATGTTCCTCTGTGCCCCTTGGTCTTCCAGGTGGGTTAAACTATTTAGTATTTTATTGTTCCTCTGTGCCCCCATGGTCTTCCAGGTGGGTTAAACTATTTAGTATTTTATTGTTCCTCTGTGCCCCCATGGTCTTCCAGGTGGGTTAAACTATTTAGTATTTTATTGTTCCTCTGTACCCCCATGGTCTTCCAGGTGGGTTAAACTATTTAGTATTTTATTGTTCCTCTGTACCCCCATGGTCTTCCAGGTGGGTTAAACTATTTAGTATTTTAATGTTCCTCTGTGCCCCTTGGTCTTCCCTGGCAATACTCAGCCCTCATTCAGGGTGGTTGCGGTTGGTGGGTGTCCTTTTGGTTGATACTTGTAATGTAGGTGGATTTATTTCCTGCCTGTTGGGCCCTGTCCGGGGCCTCCCCAGGATAGGGCCACAGTGTCACTGGACCCCCCTGTCTCAGCCCCAAGGTTTTACGCTGCTAAATTATTATGCCGGGGGAGTAGGGTCAGTTCTCCTTCTCCACTATAAATCCTAGTAGATCTAAGGAATGCATTTTTCAAATGTTTCCTGTATCCTGCCCTATTTTAAACTTAGTAAGACATGAGGTCTTGGCCCATACCCCCGAAGTACCAGGCTTGAGAGACTCATTGCTGTCCCTATACAAAGTTCCCCTGGTTGTGTTGCTGATCAAGATCATACCTGACGATTTCAGCTGCTGACCCCGCCCCCTCCACCCGGTTGTCCCTGTCCATCTGGTCATGCTTCCAACCTGGACTAAGTTTAAATAGACTCTGGACTCAGCCCCATTCATTTACTAATTATTACAACTTGTACTCTGGTCACCCCTCTGAGCATGGGTCCTCTCTAGGTCTCTTCCTAAATGTTGGCCTTCTTTTTTCCTAGCTACTGAATTTCAACACTCTTTTTGTTTGCTCCTTGGAGTTTAAGTAAAAGCACTTTGACAACTGCTGATGTAAAAAGGGCTTTATAAATAAATTTGATTGATTGATTGAGGTTAAACTATTTGGTATTGTTTTGTTCCTCTGTGCCCCCTGGTCTTCCAGGCGATTTAAACCCCAACCAAACAGTCCATCATGAAAACCATTGTGTGTTTGGTTTTCCACATGAAGACAGGAGACAGACTAACCGTGGTGACGGCATCCTCTGTGAGTGCTGAGTATTCTCTCACTTTAGATCGGCACACCCAGGCTCTGCTGACCGGGTTCCCCAGGTAGGTGACATGGTACCTGCACTGCACACACATATTTACAGGTGTCACTAACCTGTCACTCTGTACCAGAGACACTCATGGACATGGAACCGATACAACGCTAACTCTTATGATGATGCCAGAGGCTCTGTAGTGAGCACAGAGTCACTGTCCCCATTTAAAGTCCTGTCACAAAGACACGTCCCTACATAAAGCAGTGTCCCATTAACTGTCCCCATTTAAAGTCCTGTCACAAAGACACCTCCCTACATAAAGCAGTGTCCCATTAACTGTCCCCATTTAAAGTCATGTCACAAAGACACCTCCCTACATAGAGCAGTGTCCCATTCACTGTCCCCATTTAAAGTCCTGTCACAAAGACACCTCCCTACATAGGGCAGTGTCCCATTAACTGTCCCCATTTAAAGTCCTGTCACAAAGACACCTCCCTACATAGAGCAGTGTCCCATTCACTGTCCCCATTTAAAGTCCTGTCACAAAGACACCTCCCTACATAGAGCAGTGTCCCATTCACTGTCCCCATTTAAAGTCCTGTCACAAAGACACCTCCCTACATAGAGCAGTGTCCCATTAACTGTCCCCATTTAAAGTCCTGTCACAAAGACACCTCCCTACATAGAGCAGAGTCCCATTAACTGTCCCCATTTAAATTCCTGTCACAAAGACACCTCCCTACATAGAGCAGTGTCCCATTAACTGTCCCCATTTAAAGTCCTGTCACAAAGACACCTCCCTACATAGAGCAGTGTCCCATTAACAGTCCCCATTTAAAGTCCTGTCACAAAGACACCTCCCTACATAGAGCAGTGTCCCATTCACTGTCCCCATTTAAAGTCCTGTCACAAAGACACCTCCCTACATAGAGCAGTGTCCCATTAACTGTCCCCATTTAAAGTCCTGTCACAAAGACACCTCCCTACATAGAGCAGAGTCCCATTAACTGTCCCCATTTAAATTCCTGTCACAAAGACACCTCCCTACATAGAGCAGTGTCCCATTAACTGTCCCCATTTAAAGTCCTGTCACAAAGACACCTCCCTACATAGAGCAGTGTCCCATTAACAGTCCCCATTTAAAGTCCTGTCACAAAGACACCTCCCTACATAGAGCAGTGTCCCATTCACTGTCCCCATTTAAAGTCCTGTCACAAAGACACCTCCCTACATAGAGCAGTGTCCCATTAACTGTCCCCATTTAATGTCTCAAAGACACCTCCCTACATAGAGCAGTGTCCCATTCACTGTCCCCATTTAAAGCCTCAAAGACACCTCCCTACATAGAGCAGTGTCCCATTCACTGTCCCCATTTAAAGCCTCAAAGACACCTCCCTACATAGAGCAGTGTCCCATTCACTGTCCCCATTTAAAGTCTCAAAGACACCTCCCTACATAGAGCAGTGTCCCATTCACTGTCCCCATTTAAAGTCCTGTCACAAAGACACCTCCCTACATAGAGCAGTGTCCCATTAACTGTCCCCATTTAATGTCTCAAAGACACCTCCCTACATAGAGCAGTGTCCCATTCACTGTCCCCATTTAAAGCCTCAAAGACACCTCCCTACATAGAGCAGGGTCCCATTCACCCGGGGCACTGGAAGACTACCCCCTACAGGCCCTCCAACACCCCACCCAGCTGATCTCCCTTCCAGGGAACGACCAGGAACTACAGGTGGTGCTAATATGGAACTGATAGGAGGAAAGGTACTTCTCTTCTTAAAGGGTACCGGTCTGGGCGTGTGGTGGTCAGTTTTTGTCTGTGTGTGACTTACAGAGTTCTGATCTTTTTTGAGGTTCAACTGACAGAAGGTCCTGGTGTCTGGATCTCTCTCTATCATCGCTGGCCACCTGGATCCATGAAAAACTCAATGAATATATCAACCAATACAGTTGAGCTCAAAAGTTTGCATACACTTGGGGAATTGGTAATATATATATATACCATTATTAAAGAAAAGTGAGCAGGCAAAACATGTCCTTTATTTCTTATGGGATTCATATTCAACTGTAGTTTATAACAGAATGGCACAATCATAAAACCAAACATGAATAAAATTAACTGACCCCTGTTTCAATGACAGTGTGCAGTCTTTTGTAATAGTTGTCTATGAGGCCCAGAATTCTTGCAGGTGGTATAGTTGCCCATTCGTCTTGGCAAAATGCCTCAGTAATTTAAAAAAGATCTATGCCAAAATGTCTACATTTCTACCAGGGTACGCAAACATATGAGCACAACTGTAGGTATATCAAACAACCCATATTACAGCATCTAAAAATCAAAACAATCAATCAATATTTCATTGTCACAGCAGACTAAAGTCAACTTTAGTTGTCAATGTTGATTCATAGGCTACTGTTGTTACGAACATGTTATTAGAGCTCGTTCCCAAATGTCACCCGGTTTGCTGAATGTATGTGCGTTCATTGGGCTAGTATAACTGAGAACTGCATTGTTATAGTCTCTGGTTGTTCTGTGGTGTGTGTGTGGTGTGTAGTGTCTATATATACTCGGTGATGTGCTTCCCTGCTATTGTGAAAATAGCAATGCTGTTGCTGTTTTGAGTACAACCTAGGACCCAGTATCACTATTCCTGTGTTGATTAGAAATAAAAGGAATCGTGAGCATTCAACCAATAAAGTAAAACTGTCTAATCTGTTAACTGTGACACGTCAACCTACTAGTCCAGTAACCCCTATTATATCTATTAAGCTGGCGTTACTTAATATCACATCTCTCACCAACAAATCATTCTTGGTAAATGACATTATAATATCCTACAACCTAGATTTTATGTTTCTCACTGAAACATGGCTAACAGAAGATTGTAGTGCTATTATTCTAAACGAGACAGCACCTGAAAAATGTGGCTATTTGAATATGTGTCAAAATACTAGGAAAGGAGGAGTGACTACCATATTCAAAGAGACATTCCAGTGCAAAGAAAATACACTTGGTAATTTTATTACTTTTTAATACCTCTTTTTTACATTGAAAGGTACCCCCAAAAATTTGTTTTTAACCATTTACAGACCTCCATAATATTCTGCTAATTTTATTGATGATTTTGCTGAATTACTCTCTGTTATATCAGTTGATTATAACTTGTTTATTATTACAGGGGATTTTAACATCCACATAGATAATAGTACAGACAATAATGCCAAATAACTTTTTGCACTACTTGACACTTTTGATCTCAATCAACATGTGAAAGAGCGTACACACACTCAAGGCCACATTCTAGATCTGGTTATCTCTAAAGTTTATTGAAGTCATAGCTATCTTTTCAACAATAAGTGCTGAGTCAGTTGATGTACTCCTGGATAATTTTAATGCCCAAATATTGAATGTCATGGATCGTGTTGCACCGGTAAAGTTAAAGAAAACTATGAGCAAACAGAAAACACCATGGAGAACCACCATTATGGTAAGAACCCTGAAAAGAGAATGTAGGAAAGCAGAATGTAAGTGGAGGAAAACAAAACTTCAAATTCACTATGACATCTATAAACAAAGCCTTGGTAGCTTAAACAATGAGTTACGCAGGGCCAGACAGCAACATTTATCGGGAATGATCAACAAGAATATCAACAATACCTGCACTCTATTTGTCATGGTCGACAAGCTTACAAACCCAATAAAGCAGATAGCATCAGAACTCATGTCCACTGTCAAATGTAATGAATGTGTGTTTCTTTAGTGAAAAAATAATAAGTATTAGACGGAACATCAGAACTGCACAGTCTAACAAGGACTCTGTACCGTCACCACGACCACCAAGACATAACTTGGTTATTATGTCGCATTTTAATACAATTGATAAAAAATAAGATAAGAAATTAAGAAATTTAAGATAAGAAATTTCCACATATTAAAACTCGACACACTGCCATCAGACTTAAAAAATAAATAATTAACTCTATAACAATGGAACTGCAGCAAATAGTTAATAGCTCTCTGCAATCAGCTGTCTTCAATCAACTCAGCAATTTTGTGACCTCAAGCGGTCTCTAAGACAAATTTCAGTCAGGTTTCTGACCTCACCACAGTACTGAAACGGCCCTGATTAAATGATATACGGCTGAATACTGACTCAGATAAAATAACAGTTCTGGTTCTATTAGATCTCAGTGCAGCATTTGATACTGTAGATCATAGAACACTTATTGATATGCTGGAAAATTGTGAAGGACTCTCCAGGAAAGTCCTTGATTGGTTCAGATCTTATCTAGATGGCCGGAGTTACTTTGTCACCATTGGTAATCATGAATCTGATAGGGTGGCTATGACATGCGGGGTTCCACAGGGATCAGTTCTTCGACCACTTCTGTTCAATCTCTATATGCTACCTCTGGGCCAAATTCTACAGACCAACATTAACCACCACAGCTATGCCGATGATACTCAAATATATATGGCTCTCGAACAGTATGACAACAGCTCAATAGACTCTCTGTGTCTCTGTATAGAGCACATAAATACCTGAATGAACCAACATTTTCTACATTTAAGAGATTATTGTGTTTGGCAACAAATATGAAAGAACAAGTATTAGTAAATAGCTGGATTCTCAGGCCCTTAAAACCAGGGATCAAGTGCGTAATCTTGGTGTTCTGAGAGACCTCACATTTAGCAGTCATATCAAAGCGGTCACCAAAACATCATTCTATCATCTTAAAAATATAGCCAGAATCAAAGGCTTGGTGTCCCAAAAAGACCAAGAGAAGCTCATCCATGCTTTTATCTATAGTAGGGTTAACTACTGTAATGGCCTCTTAACTGGACTCCCCAAAAAGACTGTAAAACTGCAGCTCATTCAGAATGCTGCTGCTAGAATGTTAACCAGGATCAAGAGAACAGAGCACATCACTCCGGTTCTTAAATCTTTGCATTGGCTTCCAATCAGTTACAGAATAGATGTTAAAGTGGTGCTTTTAGTTTATAAATCTCTGAATGGTTTAGGACCCGAATACATTTCTTATATGTTTGAAGAATATAAACCGAGCAGGGCTCTTAGATCCATGGACACAGGTCAGCTAGTAGAGGCCAGAGTCCAAACTAAACATGGAGAAGCTGCATTTAGCAGTTATGCTGCACACAACTGGAATAAACTACCAGAAGATCTTAGACGTGCCCCAAAACAGGTTAAAAACACTTCTCTTCAAGTGCCTATGACTGATCACTTAAACTTAACCACACTGTTTAGCCTAATACAGAGGTGTCAAACCGGTTCCACGGAGGGCCGAGTGTCTGCAGGTTTTCACTCTCACCTTGTACTTGATTGATTAATTAGGTCACTAATTGGTTCGTTTCTACCCTCACCTGGTTGTGTAGGTCTGAACTGGGAACCAATTTATAGGAAAAACGCAAAACCTGCAGACACTCGGGCCTCTGTGGAACCGGTTTGACACCCCTGGCCTAATAGATTCCTATGTTTTTATCCCATTTTTAATCTTTATATGTTTTCTTATTATATATTTTTCTTATTATGGTGTTTTCATTTGTTTTGATGTTTTCATTTGAGTATTTGTTTTTATGCTATTGTATTTTCACATATTTTTCTTTGTAAAGCACATCAAATTGCTTCGATGTATGAATTCTGCTATATGAATAAAGTTGCTTGCTATAGGGTGTGTAGTGTCTATAGGGTGTGTATGGTGTGTAGTGTCTATAGGGTGTGTAGTGTCTATAGGGTGTGTAGTGTCTATAGGGTGTGTAGTGTCTATAGGGTGTGTATGGTGTGTAGTGTCTATAGGGTGTGTAGTGTCTATAGGGTGTGTAGTGTCTGTAGGGTGTGTAGTGTCTATAGGGTGTCTATAAGGTGTGTAGTGTCTATAGGGTGTCTATAGGGTGTGTAGTGTCTGTAGGGTGTGTAGTGTCTATAGGGTGTCTATAGGGTGTGTAGTGTCTATAGGGTGTCTATAGGGTGTGTAGTGTCTATAGGGTGTGTAGTGTCTATAGGGTGTGTATGGTGTGTAGTGTCTATAGGGTGTGTAGTGTCTATAGGGTGTGTATGGTGTGTAGTGTCTATAGGGTGTGTAGTGTCTATAGGGTGTGTAGTGTCTATAGGGTGTGTATGGTGTGTAGTGTCTATAGGGTGTGTATGGTGTGTAGTGTCTATAGGGTGTGTATGGTGTGTAGTGTCTATAGGGTGTGTAGTGTCTATAGGGTGTGTAGTGTCTATAGGGTGTGTATGGTGTGTAGTGTCTATAGGGTGTGTATGGTGTGTAGTGTCTATAGGGTGTGTAGTGTCTATAGGGTGTGTATGGTGTGTAGTGTCTATAGGGTGTGTGGTGTCTATAGGGTGTGTATGGTGTGTAGTGTCTATAGGGTGTGTAGTGTCTATAGGGTGTGTATGGTGTGTAGTGTCTATAGGGTGTGTAGTGTCTATAGGGTGTGTATGGTGTGTAGTGTCTATAGGGTGTGTAGTGTCTATAGGGTGTGTATGGTGTGTAGTGTCTATAGGGTGTGTGGTGTCTGTACCAGGGATATCCACTCTGCTGAGCCCAGACCAGAGAACCAGGAAACAGACTGCTGTTGATGATGTCACCTTCTTTTTCTGACCAGCTTTCCTCCACAGCCTCACACAGACCAGGACCTGCACACGCACGCACACACACACACACACACACACACACACACACACACACACACACACCCACACACATACACACCAGCAGAATGTTGATAGTGAAATAAGATGAGGGACAGAATGGAACAGGAGAGAGCAGGAGGAGAAGAAGACAGAAGGAAGGAGAGGGACCACCAGCAATGTGGAGCATTAAACTTGACACACTGAAGTGTGTGGAATTACCTTTAATTAAATCTAGACAGTACAACGCTACAGCAACGCTACAGCAACGCTACAGCAACGCTACAGCAACGCTACAGTAATACAGAGTAAATGTTGTGTTCGTATCTAAAATACTAAACACTGTTTCCTCTGACTCCTGTTCAGCTAGTGGTTCCCCCAGAGGAGTCACTGAAAGCCACTGGGTTGTTTTACCTGTACTATGTGAGCAGGTCCAGTCTTCAGGCAGGACAGCCAGGTCAACATGTCTCTGTACCCTCCTCCACTTCCCACAGACAGACAGACTACACTGGACCCACTGGTCAACTGGAGGAGAGAGGCAGGGACTAATACATTATGGGATTTAAAATGACTTTGAGAAACAGGACAAGCAGAATGAAAGGAAAAAAGAGATGACAAAGAGAATATCCTCATTCACATTCTCCAGTAGAGGAGTCACTGCTGTCATCCGTCTCCTCATCCTCCCCTCTGCTCCTCTGACAGCCAGGCCTGCTCCTCTTCCTCTGACAGACAGGCCTGCTCCTCTTCCTCTCACCAGACACACTGTTACTGCTGTTACTGGTATGAGGCTCGATATTCCCATCTTCATCACCATCTGTGCCCTCCTCTTTCCTCTCCTCTTCCTTCTCCTCCATCTCCCTGTTCATAACCCAATCTTGACTAATCCTTTATGATAATGTTGTGTATAACCACTGCCTGTGTGTATTTAGTGCATAACACTTTATGATAATGTGTATAACCACTGCCTGTGTGTATTTAGTGCGTAACACTTTATGATTATGTGTATAACGACTGTGTGTGTGTGTGTATATAGTGTGTAATACTTTATGATAATGTGTATAACCACTGCCTGTGTGTATTTAGTGTGTAATACTTTATGATTATGTGTATAACCACTGCCTGTGTGTATTTAGTGTGTAATACTTTATGATAATGTGTATAAACACTGCCTGTGTGTATTTAGTGCGTAATACATTAGGATTGTGTAAAACCTCTGTGTGTGTGTGTGTATTTAGTGTGTAATACTTTATGATAATGTGTATAACCACTGCCTGTGTGTATTTAGTGCGTAATACATTATGATTATGTGTAAAACCTCTGTGTGTGTGTGTGTGTATTTAGTGTGTAATACTTTATGATAATGTGTATAACCACTGCCTGTGTGTATTTAGTGCGTAACACTTTATGATTATCTGTATAACCACTGCCTGTGTGTATTTAGTGCGTAACACTTTATGATTACGTCTATAACCACTGTGTGTGTGTATTTAGTGTGTAATACTTTATGATAATCTGTATAAACATTGCCTGTGTGTATTTAGTGCGTAACACTTTATGATTATGTGTATAACCACTGTGTGTGTGTATTTAGTGCGTAATAGATTATGATTATGTGTATAACCATTGCATGTGTGTATTTAGTGTGTAATACATTATGATAACGATGTGTATAACCACTTCGTTTGTGTATTTAGTGTGTAATTAGAATCTGTATTTCACCTGTTAGAGACCTGTTCAATACTGGCCTGCAGTAACTCCACCTCACTCAGGACAGCTCTGGCATCCTCTACACACACACACACACAAACACACACACAAATTAGACATCTACCATCATTGTGTTTGCAGTGATTAAGTGGTCTTTTCCTCTGTGAACAGTGTATGTCTTCCTCTATGAGCGTTAGAGCGGTGCTTAATTTGGGCCGGATCCAGACAGACCTGGGACCTCCAGTTCCAGATCTGGGACTTGGCAACTATCATCCGGTACCTACTTGGACCTGCACATTACTTGATAGATACGATTTTAATAAGTAAAAAACATGAGAGTTTGACCAACAAATTGGTCAAAAATAACAAAAAATATATTGAATAAAAAAACACTGCCTATAACCTAGTCATGTAATCACGTACGCGGCAACAGGACCGTCAGAACGGGCATGTGTTTACCAACTTTGGTGGAGAGTTAACGTTATAAATAATGTCTAAAATCCTATTTATTTTCATGTTTTAAACCAGTGGGTCAGTCACCACATAAACAGCCCAGAGAGGAGGAGAGGAGGAAAGGAGGAGAGAGGAGGAGAGGACAAGAGAGGAGGAGATGAGGAGAGAGGAGGAGAGGGGAGGAGAGGACAAGAGAGGAGGAAAGGAGGAGAGGAGAGGGGAGGAGGAGAGGACAAGAGAGGAGGAGAGCTACATGGCAGTGGAGTGTTTTTGACCAATAAACAGAATTTTTTTTTCCAGAAACTGTTCTGTAGTGTTAATGAATATGATCCGATAATGTTGATGTTATGGTGTAATTAGCTGTCCTATCTATGGATTGTGTGCAATGCTTGAATTATAATATAATACAAACAAACTCCACGTTCACAGGGTTTCTCATTCTTTGATTGAGATCTGTATGCTTGTTTTTCAAGTATTGTGTCCCCTTGTTTATCTGAATATTGTAGACATATCTTTCCTCTGCATATTGCCATCCCTTTTTTGCCTCAGTCTGGAGGATATTTTGGTGGTATTACTCCAAAAATAATCACTTCCACTGACTGGTAATATGTGACTTTTCCCCTCCATGCTTGTCTGTTCACAGTAGTGGCTGCTTACAAAGCGCCGCTTGACCCAACAGTAACTAAGGTGGGTGGGCTTTTGCAATTAACAATATTTAGAAGAGACAGGGGGTGTGGTAGTGATGTTAAGAATGAATGAATGAAGGATAGAGTGAATGAATGAGGGATACAGTGAATGATTGAGGGATAAAGTAAATGAATGAAAGATCCAGTGAATGATTGAGGGATACAGTGAATGATTGAGGGATACAGTGAATAAATGAGGGATACAGTGAATAAATGAGGAATACAGTGAAATATATATGTATGATCAGTAGTGATGTGTTTTTGGTATTAGTTGGTGACCCACCCAGAGAGCTGTCTCCAGGTGTGTACAAAGCAGAGGCACTCTCAAAGATATCATCATACTGGCTGTCTGTTAGGCTGAGCACCTAAGGGGTTAAAAGAGAGCGATAAAGATAGGAAGATAGAGAGAAACAATAGAGTGTAAATTACAGGTTTGAAGGAAGGATTAAATACTGAGTCAATGGTCATGGTACACTGACTTTCACATGAGCCTAACATAGCATGCTAAGCTAAACAGTCACTTTCATAGGCCTGTCTTAGCATGCTAAGCTAAACGTTATATTTTCTATTAGCCTAGCATAGCATGCTACGCAAAACCATTTTTTCATGGGTTAGTATTGTAATGCTAACTTAGTTTTTAATGGGCAGAAAAATGACAAAATGTGTATCCGTCCTCCACTCCGTGACACAAAGGGAGGGAGAGAGCTGTGAACAGGAGTAAAATAAAGGAGGGTTGAGGGATGGACAGAGGGGTTACAGTGGGGAGAACAAGTATTTGATACACTGCCGATTCTGCAGGTTTTTCTACTTACAAAGCATGTAGAGGTCTGTAATAATTATCATAGTTACACTTCAACTGTGATAGACAGAATCTAAAACAAAAATCCAGAAAATCACATTGTATGATTTTTAAATAATTATTTTGCATTTTATTGCATGACATTAATATTTGATCACCTACCAACCAGTAAGAATTCTGTCTCTCACGGACCTGTTAGTTTTTCTTTAAGAAGCCCTTCTGTTCTCCACTCATTACCTGTATTAACTGCACCTGTTTGAACTCGTTACCTGTATAAAAGACACCGGTCCACACACTCAATCAAACAGACTCCTACCTCTCCACAATGGCCAAGACCAGAGAGCTGTGTAAGAACATCAGGGATAAAATTGTAGATCTGCACAAGGCTGGGATGGGCTACAGGACAATAGGCAAGCAGCTTGGTGAGAAGGCAACAACTGTTGGTGCAATTATTAGAAAATGGAAGAAATTCAAGATGGCGGTCAATCTCCCTCGGTCTGGGGCTCCATGCAAGATCTCACCTTGTGGGGCATCAATGATCATGAGGAAGGTGAGGGATCAGCCTTGAACTACACGACAGGACCTGGTCAATGACCTGAAGAGAGCTGGGACCACAGTCTCAAAGAAAACCATTAGTAACACACTACGCCGTCATGGATTAAAATCCTGCAGCGCACACAAGGTCCCCTTGCTCTAGTCAGCGCATGTCCAGGCCCGTCTGAAGTTTGCCAATTACCATCTGGATGATCCAGAGGAGGAATGGGAGAAGGTCATGTGGTCTGATGAGACAAAAATAGAGCTTTTTGGTCTAAACTCCACTCGTCGTATTTGGAGGAAGAAGAAGGATGAGTACAACCCCAAGAACACCATCCCAACCGTGAAGCATGGAGGTGGAAACATCATTCTTTGGGGAGGATGGATGGGGCCATGTATTGCGAGATCTTGGCCAACAACCTCCTTCCCTCAGTAAGAGCATTGAAGATGAGTTGTGGCTGGGTCTTCCAGCATGACAACGACCCTAAACACACAGCCAGGGCAACTAAGGTGTGGCTCCGTAAAAAGCATCTCAAGGTCCTGGAGTGGCCTAGCCAGTCTCCAGACCTGAACCCAATAGAAAATCTTTGGAGGGAGCTGAAAGTCTGTATTGCCCAGCGACAGCCCCAAAACCTGAAGGATCTGGAGAAGGTCTGTATGGAGGGGTGGGCCAAAATCCCTGCTGCAGTGTGTGCAAACCTGGTCAAGAACTACAGGAAACGTATGATCTCTGTAACTGCAAACAAATAATAATGACTGATGCGTGTCCAGAGCTTGTCATTAATTCTACCACACGCCATTACAGAGTACATATTTCATCAACACTGTGGAATACAATTCATATATATTGTTCAGACTGTATCAGTGTAATCTTTATAAAGATCTTTGAAAATGCTAGACTTTTGAGAGCTAATGCAACCTCTATTGAATGACATGCCCTCTCTGGCCGACCCCTCCCATCTTGAGCCCTGGAGGCAGTTGGCCTTGCTCTCCTCTAAAAGAGAGAGCATTCATCCCCTCAGCGAGTACTCATCCCCTAAAGCATGGCTACAGCAGACATAACAGAACACTCTGAATCCAACATCACCCCAGGCTGATACCTCCCCGACCCTGTTAAACAACCTCACACACAAACACACAACCCTCACACAACCCTCACACAACCCTCACACACAAACACACAGTCCTCAGTACTACTACACAACCCTCACACACACACACACACACAGTCCTCAGTACTACTACACAACCCTCACACACACACACACACACACACACACACACACACACACACACACACACACACACACACACACACAGTCCTCAGTACTACTACACAACCCTCACACACAAACACACAGTCCTCAGTACTACTACACAACCCTCACACACACACACACACACACACACAGTCCTCAGTACTACTACACAACCCTCACACACACACACACACACACACACACACACACACACAGTCCTCAGTACTACTACACAACCCTCACACACACACAGTCCTCAGTACTACTACACAACCCTCACACACAGACACACACACACAGTCCTCAGTACTACCACACAACCCTCACACACAAACACACAGTCCTCAGTACTATCACACAACCCTCACACAAACTCTCCTCAGTACTACCACACAACGCTCACACACAAACTCTCCTCAGTACTACCACACAACCCTCACACACAAACACACAGTTCTCAGTACTACTACACAACCCTCACACACAAACACACAGTCCTCAGTACTACTACACAACCCTCACACACAAACTCTCCTCAGTACTACCACACAACCCTCACACACAAACACACAGTCCTCAGTACTACTACACAACCCTCACACACAAACTCTCCTCAGTACTACCACACAACCCTCACACACACACACACACACACACACACTCCTCAGTACTACTACACATCCCTCACACACAAACTCTCCTCAGTACTACCACACAACCCTCACACACACACACACTCTCCTCAGTACTACTACACAACCCACACACACACACACACACACACACACACACACACACACACTCTCTCCTCAGTACTACCACACTTCCCTCACACACAAACTCTCCTCAGTACTACCACACATCCCTCACACACAAACTCTCCTCAGTACTACCACACATCCCTCACACACACACACACACACACACACACACACACACACACACACACACACACACACACACACACACACACACACTCTCCTCAGTACTACTACACAACCCTCACACACACACACACACACTCTCCTCAGTACTAATACACAACCATCACACACAGACACTCTCCTCAGTACTACTACACAACGCTCACACACACACACACACACACACACACACTCTCCTCAGTACTACTACACAACCCTCACACACACACACACACACACACACACACTCTCTCCTCAGTACTACCACACAACCCTCACACACAAACTCTCCTCAGTACTACCACACAACCCTCACACACACACTCTCCTCAGTTCTACCACACAACCTTCACACACACACTCCTCAGTACTACTACACAAAACTCACACACACACACACACACACTCTCCTCAGTCTTACTAAACAATCCTCACACTCTCCTCAGTACTACCACACAACCCTCACACACACTCTCCTCAGTACTATTACACAACTCCAACACACAAACACACACTCTCCTCTGTACTACCACACATCCCTCACACACACACTCCTCAGTACTACTACATAAAACTCACACACACACACCTACTCTCCTCAGTCCTACTAAACAATCCTCACACAATCTCCTCTGTGTTGCCACACAACACTCACACACTCTCCTCTGTGTTGCCACACAACACTCACACACTCTCTTCTGTGTTGCTACACAACCCTCACACACACACACACACCCTCTCAAACACACACATACACACTCCTCATTCCTACTACACAGCATTCACACATTCTCTTCAGTCCTAACCAATTCTCTCCTGAACTAATTTGTAATTTCTACCTTCATGCTGTCCGTCTGATTCCTCACTCTCTTCTTTTTCATCTCTTTTCTTTCCTTTCTGACCTTTTCATTCTCTCCATTCTCTATCTTCATATTTATGGTCAGTCTCTCCTTTCCTGAATCTGACTCCTTATTATGTTGATTAACTTTACTCTTCAGTTTTCTCTTCTTCACATTCGTTCCCTCATTTTCTTTCTGCTTGAGAGACCCTTTAAATACTGCTTTCACAGCCTCAGACTTCCTGTATGTCAATTTTTTATTTATTTGTCCTTCTCCCTTGCTTGGTACTCCTCTCTCTCCTTCTCCCTTCTTCACTGACCCACAGGCCTTGCTCAGTACTCCTCTCTCTCCTTCTCCCTTCTTCACTGACCCACAGGCCTTGCTCGGTACTCCTCTCTCTCCTTCTCCCTTCTTCACTGACCCACAGGCCTTGCTCGGTACTCCTCTCTCTCCTTCTCCCTTCTTCACTGACCCACAGGCCTTGCTCAGTACTCCTCTCTCTCCTTCTCCCTTCTTCACTGACCCACAGGCCTTGCTCAGTACTCCTCTCTCTCCTTCTCCCTTCTTCGCTGACCCACAGGCCTTGCTCAGTACTCCTCTCTCTCCTCCCTTCATCACTGACCCACAAGCCTTGCTCAGTACTCCTCTCTCTCCTCCCTTCATCACTGACTCACAGGACTTGCTCACTACTCCTCTTTCTCCTCCTGTATCTTGAACTGAGAATCCCCATGCTTTCCTCTCTCTTACATGTGTGTTTCCATTCTTTTTATACCTCTCTTCTTTCCTTTTCTTGTCCTCTTCTTTCTCTTCCAGGCCTGACTTCTTTTTAAGAGGCACTGGTAGTGCAAACTTCAGTTTCACTTTCTGACCTGCTGGGTACCAAAACGTAATGCAGACTATCATATCAACATTTAATAAGACAAATCCAACAATATAATGTTATACAGCTACTTAGCTATCTTAAGTTGCAAATACAGTTCCGGAAACAAGAAACCAAGCAAGCCTAGTTTAGCCGGCCCGCAATAAAATATGCCAATCATGGCTACCCTCTAGAAAATCAAACCGGGGTCGCCCACGTGAAAGATCACATTAACATCAGGCCGAGTTTGAATATTTTGTTAGACACTATTAACCATTGTTATAAACTGAGTAATGTTTTTTTATTAATTTTACCTCCACAACAAATAGTATCTATGAACTGTATGGCTTATGCCACTGGCCGTTTTAAAAGCTTATTAGCCAGTAATATGTCACTAGATGGCATTAAGCATTGTGTTAAACTTTGTAACGTTTCTTATTATGTTTACCTCCACCACAAATAGCATCTATTAACTGTATGGCTTATGCCACTGGCCGTTTTAAAAGCTTATTAGCCAGTAATATGTCACTAGATGGCATTAAGCATTGTGTTAAACTGAGTAACGTTTCTTATTATGTTTACCTCCACCACAAATAGCATCTATTAACTGTATGGCTTATGCCACTGGCCGTTTTAACAGGTCATTAGCCATTCATGAATGACATTGATACAAAAACTACTCTATCAATATAGGTGACGATAATTGACTTTTTCGTCAAGTGAAAAGACGAAAAAATTGTGTACAGTCAGCGCAGTGTTTGTCTATCCTGAAGAAATCCTAAGACATAATTTGAAAATCCACCAGAAAAAGTCGCAAAATAACAGTAAACAGTTTCATTTTCAGCTTCCCATGACGTAGATACTGAAGGTAGCAACGTTTTTGTCTATACTGACCAAATCCTCTTTTGGCCGTTTTGCTAATTAGCCATTTGTGAATGACATTGATACAGTATCTATCTATATAGGTGACGATAACGTGAAAGTGAAAAGATGAGAGAATCGTGTAGCCAGCGAAGTGTTTGATATCAGAACAAATCCTAACATCCACCAGAACTGTTTCATTTTAGGCTGAAAAGGAAGGTTTTGAGTGAGGAACAGATGCGTTCAATTTGTAGTGGTCTCTTAAGGCCTTTACACGTTAAGAGCGAAACGAAAAAAAGAAACGAAAAAAAATGTTTAAAATAATTTGAATTCCCTTCTTGTCTATTTTACCTTGTATCAAACGCGGTTTTGCAGCACTTATTTTATTCGTTTCAAGGTCGAATTTTACAGCGAAACTTTTTGCTTGACCAATCACGGTTGTACCTTGACCTATGTCAGACGAAGTAGTTACGCTATATCCAAAGCACCAAACATTGCGGATCAACTAATATCTCTAGTTTCACAACACCAAGTACTTTTTGACAAAGCGCACAAACAGTACAAAGACAATGATTTTAAGGAGAATACTTGGAAGAGCATAGCCGTACAACTCCAGTGTGAAGATGGTGAGCTTGTGACTGGCAGCAGTATACAGCAATCTAATTCTACTATTGATTTTTTAGGGCCTTCAAGGTCTTTGCTTCTACGTTAGCTAACTTATTTGAGTTAACGGCTACCTAGAAAGCTATCTTAAATGTTTGTTGCTGAACTGGCGTGGTTTTACTATGATATATGTTGTTTATTCATTAGTTGAAGTGGTGAGGAGATTGTGGAAAAATCTCTGACACTTATGTGAGAAGGAAGAGGGAATAGAAGGAGAATGTTAGGAGTGGTCAGGCTGGAGGAAAACAGAGGAAGAGGAAGTGGAAGTATATGGGTTCCATGTCTTTCTTAGAGAAATCATTGGCTTTCCGGAAGGTTTTAGTTATATTACACACAACAATAAAAGTACTAGACCTAATCATGTTTACACAGACATAGGATATTTTAAAATGTCTCATCAGCAGTAATGAAAACTATTAATGTTGTCTGTTTTTGAACAGGACCAGTAGTAATTTAGATTAGTAGGAGGAAGAGCAGGATGTACATCAGTGTGAGGCAGGGCCAGGGAACCAGTCAAGGCAAGGCCAGGGAACCAGTCAAGGCAGGGCCATGGAACCAGTCAAGGCAGGGCCAGGGAACCAGTCAAGGCAGGGCCATGGAACCAGTCAAGGCAGGGCCAGGGGACCAGTCAAGGCAGGGCCAGGGGACCAGTCAAGGCAGGGCCAGGGGACCAGTCAAGGCAGGGCCAGGGGACCAGTCAAGGCAGGGCCAGGGGACCAGTCAAGGCAGGGCCAGGGGACCAGTCAGGCCAGGGAACCCGTCAAGGCAGGGCCAGGGGACCAGTCAAGGCAGGGCCAGGGGACCAGTCAGGGCAGGGCCAGGGGACCAGTCAGGGCAGGGCCAGGGGACCAGTCAGGGCAGGGACAGGGGACCAGTCAGGGCAGGGACAGGGGACCAGTCAGGGCAGGGACAGGGGACCAGTCAGGGCAGGGACAGGGGACCAGTCAGGCCATGGGGCCAGTCAGGCCAGGGGATCAGTCAGGCGAGGGGACCAGTCAAGGCAGGCCCAGGGGACCAGTCAGGCCATGGGACCAGTCAAGGCAGGGTCAGGGGACCAGTCAGGCCATGGGGCCAGTCAGGCCAGGAGACCAGTCAGGCCAGGGGACCAGTCAAGGCAGGGCCAGGGGACCAGTCAGGCCATGGGCCCAGTCAGGCCAAGTTCAAATGCTATGTAACCTTCATTTCATTATGGTAAATCTGTCTACCAATTGTAGAACTACAATTTTGTTGTGCTGTTTGGAAAATATTAAAGTTTTTGAAAATAAACAATGCAAATTGCAAACTGACTTGCTGGTCACGTGTTTCATTGTCAACCGTCATTTATAAGGTTTTAGAAATGTATATTTGTAAAAACAAGACAAAAAAGTTGGGTGTTAGAATGAACATTGTTTTCATTTTTTATAGATTGTACTAGTAAGCTGAAAGGTAAGTATCAAGCAATGTATCAATTACTTATTAAAAGGTTTATTGAACACTATATTGGAATGTGGAATATTACAATTTGGAACATTTACAAGGAATAACTGAGAATTGGCCATCAGAAAGATAAACCACTGCGCACATGGTCATATTGCCAAGGAACCTGTCCGACAAGTGGACAAAATAGTTCTTAAAAGTATCCCGCACCCTCAACGACTCTGCAGATGCCCTGTTTCCCTGAAGGCTTCTGATAGGGCCTAGCACGCTCTCATCCTCAACGCCTCTGCAGATGCCCTGTTTCCCCGAAGGCTTCTGCTCTCATCCTCTACTTCATCTCTGCTCATATCCTCCTCCCCCTGGTAATGAGCTTCTGGCAGCAAGTAGTTGCAGAGGATGCAGCCGGCTTTGATGATCCCGTCAGCTGTGTCTGGACAGACCTGCATCCGACGCTGGTAAACTCTCCAGCGCTGGGTAGAAATGCCAAAGGCATTTTCTGATATGCGACGGGCTCTTGACAGGCGGTAATTGAATATGCGCATTTCTTCTGGGATGCACCGTCCAGGATATGGTTGGAGGATATAAGGCTTCATGGGGGAAGGCCTCGTCTCCCACTATCACAAATTGCACTGGCCACAACTCTGGTGCTGATGGGAGGGGAGATGGTGGTGGCACATGCAAAACCCCTGACTGGAGGTCTCTGCCCAGACGAGAATTCGCAAAGATACCTCCATCGCTGTTGCTGCCGAAGGCACCGACATCAACTGCTAGGAACCTGTAATCTGCGTCCACCAGAGCTAGGAGGACAACAGAGAATGTTCCTTTATAATTATGGAACTGGGAGCCTGAATTTGCTGGGGCCTGGATGACAATGTGCTTGCCAGTGAGTTATCCTATGCAATTTGGGAAATTCCACCTTTCCTGGAATCTCCTGGCTGTGTTTTTCCGGGGGTCCTCCAATGGTGATGGCAAGAAGGTTTCCTTCATGTGCTCCCAGATGACATTACAGGTGTCCTTCACCATTTTTCCCACAGTTGAGACACCTAAGTGAACTAGCTGCTATGGTGGTGAATGAATCCCCAGTGCTGAGGAATCTATACAAGAAACACCAGCAAGCAGGTTATACACTGATTATGGTATTTTCTTTTTGTTTTCTTTCTTGTCTATTTTCCTGTGTCTTATCTCTCACTGAGCATCTTTGGGTGAAAATGCAGTTCTACCCTTTTAAGTCAAAAGGGTTAAACATAGTTTTGTGGCTTCAGTTATTTGAATACCCATTAATCACAGGGCAGCAGTGTAAAATCCACTAATAACCGCCCAATTTAACTTATTTTAAATTACTTTCATAACCAAACCTTTAAACATGCCCTAATAGGCCTTTTCCTTAACTATTGAGTAGCCAAATTAACTATGATTATGTTTTACCTAAGAACTGCTAGGCGCTGCTCTGGGTCAATCGGCTCCCTGAAGTTGGTCCTCTGCCTCCTCAGGTGTGGTGCTAGCATCTGCAGGAGCGCCTCAAACTGTGTCACGGACATCCTGAAGTAGGTGCGGAAGCGGCCGTAATATAATTTGAGCTCCTGGATCAGACGGTGGAATTCACCGTGATCTGATCGCCTTTTCAGAATCGGATGGACCTAACATTTTCTTTTTTTCACATTTTGTGTGAGCAAAATTAGCATCAAATCGTCTTCGCTTGACGATGACTACATTAATTACATTAAATAGAACGCGAATATTTCGCAAAACCGTGTGGCGTCTGATGTGTATCCAACGAATATTACGCTTTTTTGTCTCGTTTATTCGTTTTGCTCCTGATGTGTAAATCCCTTTAATTTTAACCCTTCTGTTCCCCAATCAAAACCTTCCTTTTCGACTTTTTTGAAAAGGAAAGAAAAAGGTGCAGTGGGTGTTCTCTTAATTTTTTCCGGAGCTGTATATCAGAGCTTGAAATCTGCAGGAGCCCATGTGCTTACAACAGCAAAAACACACCTGTCATTATGCTGAACATACAGTGTAGTCCATAACAACCGTTACCGTAGCAAACATTAGTTAGCATATAAACTACTTCACTGGCTAACGTTTGGTCCTCAACAACTTATTTAGCTAGATTTGGGCTATTTACCCGCAACTGTGTCCATTATTATTGCAGATGAGATGTGTAGATCGTCTATCCTGTTGAATTAAGGTATCTCTGGTAAAATGGAAGGGTTTGTATTGTAAAAATGCCAATTTGTGGCGGTGTTATGAAGTGACTTCGAGCGGCGAGCGACACTAATCTAATAAGGACTTGCGCGTTAGTTACAGTTACCGCCACTTGTCACGGTCTCGTGCCAAGTCCTGGCTACCTGCTCCTCATGCAGGTGACTGTATTGATTGGGAAACTGTCAATGACGATACCTAGATTTGTTTCGAAAAGACAGCTTTTATAGGTTAGTTACATTTTCTATCCGTTATGTGTAAAACGTCCATTTGTAAGTTGTAACGTTTATAGTCTCCTGTCGCTGAAGGTAGAGAAACTATCAAATAACTACATTACCCATAATGCGCCGTTTAGAGGGCTTGGGGGATTGGAGTGGGGGAGGGGTACGGTTTATAACAAATCAAGTAGTTGTTATTCATCGGTACTAAATGTCTCTGTTTGCCACTTCTATGTATATTACCCATTAAATAATATTGATTGGTGGAACTGACGAGGGTGTTCCTACAGTACCACTGGTTAATTATGTAGCTTTCGCCTTGTTGACAGGGGCTGGGCTGTCCGTTTTAGAATCCTGTTCGATTGCTAACAGTTTATACTACACTTGCACACCGAATAACATGGATCTGTGTGGATCAGGCGAGGTTTGGATCAATGCAGAGTTGATTAACATAATTGATAGGTTTCTTTGCTAAAATTAAATGCCTAAGTCGCTGTGTGTTTACAATTCCGTCAGGCGGAAGAGGGGATGCCTCTTATACCAGTGGGAGGGACATAGTATTATTTCCTATCCGATGCGAGTATCCCATTGGTCACTTCTAAGGAGGTCGAGCGCCATAATGAGACATGATTCGTTGAATAGTGTGTCCAGCGATGCCTGGTGTTTTTTTCATGGTCATATAAAACCTGCGACTATGCTAAAACTCAGCGAAAGATAGCGGAGCTCAAGCAGTTGCAGAAACTTAGTCGTTTACATACACCAACATTTTGGCACAGATCGTTGTTCAGACAGGACGATATTTTTTATAATCTTACACTAACGGTTTTCTTTCCTTTTCGGAGAGGGTCCCTCTAGATTTTATGTTTTTGTACTTAAATAGAAGGTAAATCAGGTCAGGTTTTATTCACAGTAGTAGAGCGTTAGAAAAGCTCTTGCTAAGTCAGTATATGGGTGGATTTTGTGGCGGGGAGAAAGCAGTTTCAGGAGGGCAGTGTGTGTGTGTGTGTTTTGAAAGGGGTCTGACTCTCACTGTACGTGGCTTCCGTGCGTGTGCTTGTTCACCGAGCTCGGGCACTCATTGAATTATTCATGAGACTGCGTGACGACTGATCACGAGGGGCCTGTTTATACATGTTGTGTGTACTATTTCACTACCCAGAAGCACTCAGGGCACGTAGTGGGGGGGCCGGGGTTGAATGACTCTTTTTGTTAATTCACACACGGCATGAAATTAGAGTGAGGGGTGGCAGACAGTCCCAGAGAGAGTGAATCCCGCACCACTCCAGGAGAGATGTGAAATCCAGGAGGAAGACATCCCTACAGAGTAAGTACCAGGAACAGCAGGTTCTGAAATGGCTCATCATGGGTTAACTACCCTACTGCCATGTGTGAGGAAGCCTGGAACAGGTCAAATGCACTAGGCACTACATAGGGAATAGGACTAAAATAGTACAGTATGTAGGGAATAGGTCTAAAGTAGCTCACTACATGGGGAATAGGACTAAAGTAGCTCACTACATAGGGAATAGGACTAAAATAGTACAGTATGTAGGGAATAGGTCTAAAGTAGCGCACTACATAGGGAATAGGACTAAAATAGTACAGTATGTAGGGAATAGGTCTAAAGTAGCACACTACATAGGGAATAGGTCTAAAGTAGCTCACTACATAGGGAATAGGACTAAAGTAGCTCACTACATAGGGAATAGGACTAAAATAGTACAGTATGTAGGGAATAGGTCTAAAGTAGAGCACTACATAGGGAATAGGACTAAAATAGTACAGTATGTAGGGAATAGGTCTAAAGTAGTGAACTACATAGGGAATAGGTCTAAAGTAACACACTACATTAGATTTATTAGATTAGATTCAACTTTGTCATTGAACAAGTACAGTACGACAAAATGGATTTAGCATCTAACCAGAAGTGCAAATAGAAGAGGGCATGACATTTACAAGTATTAAGTATAATGTATGTTGAGTGGAATGTGTAGATGTGCAATGAAGGTGAATGCACTACAAATGTCAATGCTAAATGTGCAATTAAGGCAATTAAAGGAGGGCAGAAAAAGTATGAAGTATAATGTATGTTACAAGTAGGCAATGAATAGTTGTGCGATCAGGCAAATGCAAGTAGAAATGGCAATTCAGACTGTGCAAACCAGGCAAATTGGAGGTGTAAAGTAGTATGTGCAACTGAAATGCAGGGAATGTATAGGGAATAGGTCTAAAATAGTGGAATATGTAGGGAATAGGTCTAAAGTAGTGAAGAACATGGGGTGAATTTGTGAGATGCAGCGGTAGATCTGTATATTTGTTTCTTATGTTGGCACCCAACTCCTCCCACTTTCTGTCTCTGTAGTTCAATGCCATTGGTTGAGGCACTTTGAGTCTGTACCACAAAAGATGATTAGAATGTCACCAGACAAAGAGGCTGTTCTACCGCTTGATGGACGGGGCGACACAACCGTCCCAGAAGGCCCCACGGTAGGAGGAGGTCAGTTGGAGGGGGAAGGAGGAGTGGACAGGGTGGGAGGGGTTATGATCGCCCCTCCTCTTTCCTGTCTGGGACAATCTGGATTCACCGGAAGTTTGGTTTTAATGGAACAACCGAACCCTAACCGTCCGAAAACAGGAACTAACCCAGGAAGGACTCAACCCCTAAAGACCAGAAATGGCCTTCAGCCTGCCTCCAACAAACCCCAAGATCCGCCTCCTGGACAGCAGCAGCGAATGGGGAAGCGGCGCTACTCCCTAGGTGGCGGCTTCAAGCACCCAGGCTTTGGGAAACGCCGCCGCTGCACTAACAGCGACAGCCAATCCGACCCTGTCCTTCCCTCCAACTTTCTGTTGGGCGGGAACATTTTTGACCCACTCAACCTCAACTCCCTATTGGATGAGGAAGTGAGCCGGGCACTAAATGCAGAGACGCCTAAGTCTTCGCCCCTGCCGGCTCGGGCCAGAGACCCTGTGGAGATACTGGTGCCGCGTGACATCACAGATCCTCTCAACCTAAAGAGTGGTAGAGGAGAGGGGGAGGAGGGAGGAGTGCTGGTCTCCCCCATAAAAAACCGTAAGAGACACCGTGGCAACCGTCACCACGGGGGAGGACTGGGGACACAGTCCGATCACCCCACACAGGCTGAGGGGTCAGTAGTAGAGACTGTGGGGGAAGCAGGTGGGGGTGTGGCTTCAGGGGGAGGGGTGTTAGGTGTAGCTTCCATAGGATCTCTGTTTCCAGCTGCTGTATGTGTTACTGGTGAACTGGCTGCAGTACCAGAGGCCAACACAGAGGGCAGCATGGCTCCACAGTCTCCTTTGCCCTACGAACTCAACACTACCATTAATTGTCGGGACGAGGTAGTCCCGCCCATCCTGCCACGGAGACACACCCACCCACCTCTTAACTCCGCCTCTAAACTCTGTCCCCATGGCGACAGTGTGCATCGACAGCGTAAACGTTGGAGTACCACTTTGATGAGGTCAGACCCCCCATCTGTCACCCCGACACCCGCCCTCACAGTCACCTTCCACACACCCCTGGTCCCCGGGTCAGGCCTTAGAGGTCAGCGGTCAGAGATGAAAGGTCAACAGCAGCCTCAGAACTCCTGCCACCACAAACCCAAGGAGAAGAAAAACAGGTTCCAGCATGGAAACTTCAGCCGTTACTACGGATATCATGGTTACTATGGTTACCACGACGGACAAGTTGGCCCGTTCGAGGACCCTCGTCTGGGCCTGCTCCAACCTGATTGGTTCAGAGAGAAGACGGTGCTGGACATTGGCTGTGGTGCGGGTCACCTGACCCTAGCTATCGCACGGCACTTCAACCCCGCCCACATCCTTGGTATTGACCTGGACATGCGGCTGGTGCACGCCGCTAGGCAGAACATACGCCACTTCCTGTCTGAACGTCTCACACGGGAAGCCCTGTGCAGGGGGGAGATGGAGGGGGAAGGAGAGGGGGAGACAGACTGTAAACACAGAACAGAGACAGCTGATCGAAACAGTGGCAGAAGCAAAACTAAGATGGTGTCCAGTACCACTGAGGAAGAGGAGGAGGATGGACAGAAGGAGGAAGAGGGTCTGAAGGAGGAGTGCAGTTCTCTAGAGGAGTTAAAGAGGACCCTGTTGTTGCTGTCGCCCCCTAGTGGCCCCCAAGGTGCAGGTCGCCCCCTCCTTCCGTTCCCCATCTCCTTCAGGGTCAGTCGGGGTCCCATCGCTGCTCCCCCTCTGCCTGTCCTTACCCACTCCTCCCCCCTCAACCATGGGACACCAGGAACGTTCCCAAACAACATCTCCTTCATGACAGTAAGTAATATAAGGAGCCTTATGAGCTGTTATAACTTGTAAAAGTAGCCTTGTGAGCTGTAAGGACAGTCCTTACTTATTTAATGAGGCTTGTGTGTGTGTGTGTGTGTGTGTGTGTGTGTGTACACATGTTGCTACGTATGTGTGTGTACATGTTTGTGTGTGTTTGTGTAATTGTGTTCATCTTTGGTATTACCAGGGTGTATCTAAATCTTGATACACACTGATAATACCAAAGATATTATAATATCTAGATTTAGTTAAATACACACTGGTAATACCAAATATATTAAAGTATCTAACTAAATGTAGATATTATAATATCTTTGGTATTACCACTGTGTATCTGACTAAATCTTGCTACTATAATATCTTTGGTATTATCAGTGTGTATCTAACTAAATCTAGATATTATAATATCTTTGGTATTACCAGTGTGTATCTGACTAAATCTAGATATTATCATATCTTTGGTATTACCAGGGTGTATCTAAATCTTGATACTGTAATATCTTTGGTATTATCAGTGTGTATCTGACTAAATCTAGATATTATAATATCTTTGGTATTATCAGTGTGTATCTAACTAAATCTAGATATTATAATATCTTTGGTATTATCAGTGTGTATCTGACTAAATCTAGATATTATAATATCTTTGGTATTATCAGTGTGTATCTAACTAAATCTTGATACTATAATATCTTTGGTATTACCAGTGTGTATCTAACTAAATCTAGATATTATAATATCTTTGGTATTACCAGGGTGTATCTAAATCTTGATATTGTAATATCTTTGGTATTATCAGTGTGTATCTGACTAAATCTAGATATTATAATATCTTTGGTATTATCAGTGTGTATCTAACTAAATCTTGATACTATAATATCTTTGGTATTACCAGTGTGTATCTAACTAAATCTAGATATTATAATATCTTTGGTATTACCAGTGTGTATCTGACTAAATCTAGATATTATAATATCTTTGGTATTATCAGTGTGTATCTAACTAAATATTGATACTATAATATATTTGGTATTACCAGTGTGTATCTAACTAAATCTAGATATTATAATATCTTTGGTATTACCAGTGTGTATCTGACTAAATCTAGATATTATAATATCTTTGGTATTATCAGTGTGTATCTAACTAAATCTTGATACTATAATATCTTTGGTATTATCAGTGTGTATCTAACTAAATCTTGATACTATAATATCTTTGATATTACCAGTGTGTATCTAACTAAATCTAGATATTATAATATCTTTGGTATTACCAGTGTGTATCTGACTAAATCTAGATATTATAATATCTTTGGTATTACCAGGGTGTATCTAAATCTTGATATTGTAATATCTTTGGTATTATCAGTGTGTATCTGACTAAATCTAGATATTATAATATCTTTGGTATTACCAGTGTGTATCTGACTAAATCTTGATACTATAATATCTTTGGTATTATCAGTGTGTATCTAACTAAATCTTGATACTATAATATCTTTGGTATTATCAGTGTGTATCTAACTAAATCTAGATATTATAATATCTTTGGTATTACCAGTGTGTATCTAACTAAATCTAGATATTATAATATCTTTGGTATTATATATTACTAACTGAAGTGGCGCCCCCTGTCTGTCTCCCAGGGTGATTACTTGAATGACAGAGAGATGCTGGTCCATAATGATGTCACAGCAGTATATGATGTCATCCTGTGTCTGGGTGTGACCAAGTGGGTCCATCTGCACGAGGGTGATGGGGGTGTGGTCAGAATGTTCTGGCGGATGTACAGACACCTCCGACCGGGGGGGATGCTCCTCCTGGAACCACAACCCTGGATCTCCTACTGCCACAGCAAGAAGAGCACGGTACACACACACACAACCCTAGATCTCCTACACACACACACAAAACATCTCTGTATACACACACACATATATACACACACACACACAAAACATCTCTGTATATACATACACACACACTCACACACAGAACATCACTTTACACACACACACACAAAACATGTCTGTATACACAGACACACAAACACACACAAAACATCTCTGTATATACACACACACACACACACACACACAAAACATCTCTGTATACGCGCGCGCACACACACACACACACACACACAAAACATATCTGTATATATACACACACACACAAAACATATCTGTATATATACACACACACACACAAAACATATCTGTATATATACACACACACACACACAAAACATATCTGTATATATACACACACACACACACACACAAAACATATCTGTATATATATATATATATATACACACACTCACACACACACAAATAACACATCTCTGTACACACACACACACACAAAACATATCTGTATATATATATACACACACACACAAACTCACACACACACAAACAAAACATCTCTGTATACACACACACACACAAAACATCATTGAACGCACACACACAAACACAGAAATGTCCAAATACACACCATGTTTTCTTTACTTTTCTGTAATTAAATTAAATAATGACTGTGCCGATATCATAAAGGAAAACACATGGTTTATCTCTGACCCCTGAGATGGCTGAACCCAGATAATTTAGTCCCTCCTAAAGGCACACTGCTTATGAAAACAAAAACAGAATTGTACAACTTTTGCTCTTTTAGTTCTTGTTCATTGTTCAACAATAGTGTTACAGTGAACAAATACGCAATGTAGAAGTCTGCATCCCAAGATGTTCTGCTCCCAGGCTGCGCTTGCTAGTTACTATTTAGAATCTATGAACAGACATACAATGACTGGTTCTTGTGATGTAAAAGAATGAGACAAAGATAAATCATCTTTTTCCACCTTTAATGTGACCTATAATGTGAACAATTCAATTGAAAAACCAACTGAAATCTTTGAGGCGGAAAAATAAAAAACCCACAATAACCTGGTTGCATAAGTGTGCACACCCTTAAACTAATACTTTGTTGAAGCACCTTTTGATTTTATTACTGCACTCAGTCTTTTTGGGTAGGAGTCTATTAGCATGGCACATCTTGATGTGGCAATATTTGCCCATTCTTCTTTGGAAAGGCGCTCCAAATCTGTCAGATTGCGAGGTAATTTCCTGTGCACAGCCCTCTTCAGATCCCCCCACAGATGTTCAATTGGATTCAGGTCTGGGCTCTGGCTGGGCCATTCCAAAACGTTAATCTTCTTCTGGTGAAGCCATGCTTTTGTGGATTTGGATGTGTGCTTTGGATCGTTGTCGTGCTGAAAGGTGAACTTCCTCTTCATCTTCAGCTTTCTGACGGACGTCTGAAGGTTTTGTGCCAAAATCGCCTGGTATTTGGAACTGTTCATAATTCCCTCCACCCTGACTAAAGCCCAGGTTCCAGCTGAAGAAAAACAGCCCCAAAGCATGATGCTGCCACCACCATGCTTCACTGTGGGTATGGTGTTCTTTGGGTGATGTGCAATGTTGTTTTTGCACCAAACATACCTTTTGGCATTATGGACAAAAAGTTCAACCTTGGTTTCATCAGACCATAACACATTTTCCTATGTGCTTTTGCAGGGCTTGATGTTTGTTTTTGCAAACTTCAGTCGGGCTTGGATGTTTTTCTTAGTGAGAAAACGCTTCAGTTTTGCCACCCTGCCCCATAGCCCATTCATATGAAGAATATGCAAGATTGTTGTCACATGTAGCACACAGCCAGTACTTGCCAGAAATTCCTGCAGTTCCTTTAATGTTGCTGTAGGCGTCTTGGAAGCCTCCCTGACCTGTTTTCTTTTTGTCTTTTCATACATTTTGGAGGGATGTCCAGTTCTTGATAATGTCTCTGTTGAGCCATATTTTCTCCACTTGATGATTACTGTCTTCACTGTGTTCCATGGTATATCTAAAAATGAGATCCCTCTGATGCTTTGGAAGCTCTCTGCGGACCATGGGTTTTGCTCTTAGATACAACTAAGAAAATGTCAGGAAAATCCTACTACAACGGCTGAATTTTACTTGTGATTAATCAGATTCACTTTAATTGATGGCAGGTGTGTAATGACTTCTATTTAACATGAGTTTGAATGTGACATCCCCAGATATAAGAGGGTGTGCACACTTATGCAACCAGGTTATTTTTAAGTTTTCATTTTTCCACCTCGAAGATTTCATTTTGTTTTTCAATTGAATTGTTCACATTATAGGTCACATTAAAAGTGGAAAAAGTTCTGACATGATTTATCATTGTTTCATTCTTTTACATTACAAAAACCTGGCATTTTAACAGGGGTGTGTAGACTTTTTATATCCACTATAATTTATGAAATGTAGTTTTTGGTTTCCTAGGAGATGACATACAGGAACTACCAGGACATCAGACTGAGGCCAGAGAACTTCTCTTCTTACCTGACTTCTACGGTTGGTTTCACCTGTTACAGGTTACTGACTGATACAGGTAACACATCTACTGTTGGTTTTTCCTGTTACAGGTTACTGATTGGTACAGGTAACACCTCTACTGTCGGTTTGACCTGTTACAGGTTAATGACTGGTACAGATAACACCGCTACTGTTGGTTTCACCTGTTACAGGTGACTGACTGATACAGGTAACACCTCTACTGTTGGTTTGACCTGTTACAGGTTACATCACCAGAATCAATATCCTGTTCAAAATTGATGAGAACTTAAAAAGCCTGACTTGCTGATTTAGGGTGTAACTAACAATGAATTTATATAAGACTGAGATGTAACTGGTTAAAGTAGTCAGGTTCTAATGACCTGTGTTTAAAATAAATAAATAAATGTATAGATATATATGTGTAAAACAGAATGAAATTGAGAGAATTGATCTGGGGGCTGAATAATTTAACAGGCTTTGTATTTTATTAGGCCCCTAAAAGTAAACCTTTATTTTCCAGCTATTTTGACGGATATCTTTTTAGTCTTTGTGTTAACACATCTAAACCTTGTTAAGATTAATGTTTGTTTATTTAACAGGTTTCCATAGGCCAATCTACCTCTTCCACAAAGGCCCCACCCCCAGGAAGTGATAGGAACATGCCCATTGTTAGCGGTGTTAGTGCTGAGTAAATGCAGGACTGCTGTCATGAGCACGTCTCCATAGAAACAACTGTCCAGATTGATGTATGGTGGTGGACACCAACCAATACCACAACTTAGATTGGTGAGACATTCATAGATTAGTAATGTGATTGGACGAAAGGACCTTCTGAGGATTCTGATTAGTCATGATTTATTAACTAGACGGTTAACGGTCTCAGCAACAGACTTTGAAACACACACTGACATGCAGACTGTATGACAAGGGAACAGTCCACTGGGACAACATGGCACCCTGGTTGAGCCCTGTACTGGGCCAGTTTCACCCTCTCTGATTCAACTCCACTGTCTGGACATGAAGCCGGGAGCAGGAAGTGGAAACTCAGCTGAATCACATGGAGCCAAGCTGGCACTCCCTGTGTGTTGTGTTGACACAAGTGTGTATATTAGAGAGGTTGTTTATGTGTGTTTGGGAGGCTGTTAAATGTGTTAACAAGCAGTTTTGTTTTGTTTTTGTGTTCTGAGAGGTGGGACTTCCACCCTGCCTAATGAGGTCACTTCCTTCCAAACTCAATAATGTTTTAATAAAGTAAGCTACTATAATAAACTTTCTGATGATCCTGTGTGTGTGTGTATACTGTGATGTTTTCTGTGTATATTGCAATGGCAAAGGCGTGTATTGACCATTTATCAGGAAACGGACTAACAGCTCCGACACACTGCTCACGAAAATTTGGATAGCCAGGCTAGTATCACCCAGTTTCTGGCTTTTGGGTGTGTTTGTGGGTGTGTTTCTGGGTATGACAGCATCATAACAGCTGGTTGTATATCATGGTTTGAGCGTGGCCACTAGCCAAAATCCTGTGATTGGTCAGTCTGCAGCGATTGGCACAGGTGATTTCCATAAAGTTGTATAAGTTAAACTTTTTTTTACCTCCTGTGCCCTGCACACATCGCCTAACAAGCCATTCGCCCGCCAGACTTCCCTTCATTGAATTGAGCCATCGTCCCCGACGTCATCAGTGTGTACGTGGGGTAAGACTATTGGCTGGTTTCTCAGAGAGTCACTTTAGTGTCCCTGGTCAAAGTCAGTGCGTGATTGGAGGACTAGAATGAAAACCAGTAGTATTTCAGGTCCCTGGTCGAAGTAAGTTCCTGATTGGAGAGCTAGAATGAAAACCAGTAGTATTTCAGGTCCGAAGGTCTAGAGTTCAACCGCTTAAATCAGACTAAATCTCACCACAGAGTGGTCTCCTACTCCCCCTACTGGACAATAACGTGAACTACACAGCCCTATTATTTCCCCTATGTACACCATAGTAACATGAACTATAATACCATCTAATATTATTACCCCTATGTACACCATAGTAATGTAAACTATAATGCCATCTAATATTATTACCCCTATGTACACCATAGTAACATGACCTATAATGTCATCTAATACTATTACCCCTATGTACACCACAGTAATGTGAACTATAATGCCATCTAATATTATTACCCCTATGTACACCATAGTAATGTGAACTATAATGCCATCTAATATTATTACCCCTATGTACACCATAATAATGTGAACTATAATGCCATCTAATATTATTACCCCTATGTACACCAGAGTAATGTGAACTATAATGCCATCTAATATTATTACCCCTATGTACACCATAGTAATGTGAACTATAATGCCATCTAAAATTATTACCCCTATGTACACCATAATAATGTGAACTATAATGCCATCTAATATTATTACCCCTATGTACACCATAGTAATGTGAACTATAATGCCATCTAATATTATTACCCCTATGTACACCATAATAATCATATAATAATAAGCCATAATCGACTCAATGGGTTTCAACCAACATGTCTCAGGTCCAACACATTGCCACAATCATACCTTAGATTTAGTCCTGTCACGAGAAATAGATATTGTAGATCTAATAATTTACCCCCAAAATCCTGGATTATCGGATCACTGTCTTATTACATTTACCGTTAAAACAAGAAATCCACTTGCCCCCCAAACAATGAGTTTCAAAAGCCGTACTATAAATTCTAGGATTACAAATAAATTCCTTGATATTCTTACTAGTTCGCTCATAAATGACAGAGTAAATAAATCTGTAAACGATCAAATCGAGGATCTAAACTCAATACTGCGAAATACATTAGACATAGTTGCACCACTAAAAACTAAAGAAATACGCAACAAGAAACTTGCTCCTTGGTACACCGACAATACTAGAGCACTTAAGCAAGCCTCCAGAAAATTGGAGCGAAAGTGGCGCTCCACCAAGTTGGAAGTATTTAGACTAGCCTGGATAGACAGTTCAGTACAATACCGAAAATCACTCACGTCTGCTCGATCAGCTTATTTCTCCAACCTGATTGAGGCAAACAAAAACAATCCAAAATTTCTCTTTGATACAGTTTCAAAGTTAACAAAAAAGCAAAGCTTAGCAAGTGAAGTGGGTCTTCACTTTAGTTGTAATGAATACATGAACTACTTTGATGAAAAGATCGTCACCATTAGAAAACAAATAACTGAATCCTTAAATAGTTATGGTCCTAAAAATCTCAGTTGTCCAAAAAATTTCCGGAACCTCCCTGATCAGGTGTCTATGGGGACACTTGAGTTTTTTGATACTGTATCGCTCGACACATTTACAAATTTTGTAATGAGTTCTAAACCCACAAACTCTCAGCTAGACCCGATTCCTACAAAATTACTTAAGGAGTTATTTCCTGTGCTAGGTCAGCCAATGCTGAACATAATAAATTGCTCCCTTTCCTCCGGATGCGTACCAAACTCATTAAAAATTGCGGAAATTAAGCCTCTTCTAAAAAAATCTAATCTAGATCCCGACATATTAAACAATTATAGGCCAATATCGAACCTCCCGTTCCTCTCAAAAATCTTAGAAAAATGTGTTTCCCAACAACTGAATGCCTTCCTAAAGACAAAAAACATTTATGAAATATTCCAGTCTGGTTTTAGATCTCATCATAGTACTGAGACTGCACTCGTGAAGGTAACAAATGACCTTCTAATGGCATCAGACAAAGGTTCCGCATCCGTCCTGTTGCTTCTTGATCTTAGTGCTGCTTTTGACACTATTGATCACTCCCTTCTCTTAGAGAGACTGGAAACCAATATTGGGCTACGTGGACATGTTCTAGCCTGGTTTAAATCTTATTTATCTGAAAGATATCAGTTCGTTAGTGTGGATGGCATATCCTCTGACAAGTCAAAGGTATGCTTTGGAGTTCCTCAAGGCTCGGTTCTGGGCCCATTACTTTTCTCACTATACATGCTCCCTCTGGGCGATGTAATCCGAAATCACAATATTAACTTTCACTGTTATGCTGATGACACACAGTTATATATTTCAATGAAGCATGGAGAAGCCCCTAAATTAGCTATTTTGGAAGCATGCGTTTCAGATATTAGGAAGTGGATGACAGAGAATTTCTTGCTCTTAAACTCAAATAAAACAGAAATGCTCCTTTTAGGACCCAAAAAACAAAGAGCGTTGTTAGCAGATCTCACTGTGAACCTCGACGGCTGCATGGTCGTATCCCAAAAAACTGTAAAAAACCTTGGCGTTACCCTTGACCCTGACCTCTCTTTTGAAGAACATATAAAATATGTCTCAAGAGTTGCTTATTTTCATCTTCGAAACATCGCAAAAATTAGAAACTTTCTATCAAAAACTGATGCAGAAAAATTAATTCATGCTTTCGTTACTTCTAGATTAGATTACTGCAATGCTCTTCTCTCTGGTTATCCAGACAAATTAATAAATAAACTTCAATTAGTGCTGCACACAGCTGCTAGAATCCTAACTAGAACAAAAAAATTTGAACACATTACTCCTGTCCTAGCATCCTTACATTGGCTGCCTGTTAGGGTTAGGGCTGATTTTAAGGTTTTACTCTTAACCTATAAATCAATACATGGACTTGCTCCTACTTACCTTGCTGAAATGATCCAGCCATATATACCTACACGTAACCTTAGATCGCAAGATGCAGGCCTTTTAATTGTACCTAGAATTTCTAAACAAACAGTTGGCGGCAGGGCCTTTTCTCATAGAGCTCCACTCCTGTGGAATGATCTGCCAATTAAGGTTAGAAATGCAAACTCAGTGCAAACTTTCAAGTGTCTACTAAAAACTCATCTCTACAGCACGGTTTATAATTAGGTGTAGCCTGGCCCGGGGGCGTGAAGGTGACCAGTAGGCTTGATACTGTCCACCCTTGCTGTCTTGCCAGGTGGGCTCTCGTCGCCACTGGGATGCCCTCCCTCCAATGCCCTTCGGGGGAAGAGTCACTGGCTTGTTGTTGACTCTCTATTGCGCACTTGTGCAGTTGGGCTGTACGCTGCTAGCAATACTCGGCCCTCATTCAGGGGGGTTGCGGTTGGTGGGTGTCCCTTTGGTTGATGCCTGGCAATGTGGTTGGATTGATTTCCTGCCTGTTGGGCCCTGTCCGGGGCCTCCCCCGGGTAGGGCCACAGTGTCACCGGACCCCCCCGTCTCAGTTCCAAGGTGTTACGCTGCTATATTATTGTGCTGGGGGACAGGAGGGATGTACTACTAACTTTTCTCAGTTTCCTCCAATTTTAAATTTTAGAAGGAGATGAGGTCCTGGTCCACACCGGCGGATTACCTGGTTTGGGGGGACCGTTGCTGTTCCTGTCCTTGTCCACCTGGTCATACTTCTGACCTAGTCTAAAATCGAATATACTCTGGATTTAGCCAAGAGAAATTTATTTATTATTCCAATTGGACTCTTAATATCTCACCCGGCACAGCCAGAAGAGGACTGGTCAACCCTCTGAGCCTGGGTCCTCTCTAGGTTTCTTCCTAAAATTCGACCTTCTTAGGGAGTTTTTCCTAGCCACTGAAATTCAACACTGCTGTTGTTTGCTCCTTGGGGTTTAAGGCCGGGTGTCTCTGTAAAGCACTTTGTGACAACTGCTGTTGTAAAAAGCGCTTTATAAATAAATTTTGATTGATTGATTGAATAATGTGAACTATAATACCATCTAATATTATTACCCCTATGTACACCATAGTAATGTGAACTATAATGCCATCTAATATTATTACCCCTATGTACACCATAATAATGTGAACTATAATGCCATCTAATATTATTACCCCTATGTACACCATAGTAATGTGAACTATAATGCCATCTAATATTATTACCCCTATGTACTCCATAGTAATGTGAACTATAATACCATCCAATATTATTACCCCTATGTACACCACAGTAATGTGAACTATAATGCCATCTAATATTATTACCCCTATGTACACCATAGTAATGTGAACTATAATGCCATCTAATATTATTACCCCTATGTACACCAGAGTAATGTGAACCATAATGCCATCTAATATTATTACCCCTATGTACACCAGAGCTTAGTTTATTATTCCAAAAGCAGTGGTCAGGCAGGCAAAGGTCGATACACAAGAGAGCAGAATGGCAAAGGCACAAAATCAGGCAGGCTCAAAACAGGGTCAAGAAGTAATAGGCTTGAAGGCTGGTCGGTACACAGGAAGGTAATACGTATAGAGTACCACTCCACCATCTAGGTCCGGTCGTATTCTTACAGAACACCTCACCAAAACTACTGATGGATCCAGAGGAGCTACAAGCACGTCTAGCACAGCAGGAGGAACGGATTGAAGAACTCTGCCAACTACTGCGCCAGTCGCCCCCTGCTCTGCCATCAGGTACTCCTGCACCCACCCCTCTCCTCCCTCCATCTCCATGCCCCATAAGGATGACGGCTCACCAGGAAGGTGCAAAGGGTTCCTTATGCAGGGCTCCCTGTACATCGACCATCACACTGCTACTTTCCAGTCCCATAAGGATAAAATAGATGTTATCATCTCCCTGCTGACGGGAAAAGCTTTGGACTGTGTTACGGCTCTGTGGTCCACCAACAGCCCTGAACTAGCCACAGAATCTGAGTTCTATGCCCAGGGATGTTTTCGATCATCCTATAACCGGCCGAAGTACTGGGGACCTCCTCTATGAAATAAGCCAAGGACGCCTTTTGGCAGCCGACTACGCGCTGGACTCCACTATAGTGGGTGGAGCAACACGGGGCTTCTTACTGTCTATCAGCGCGGTCTCAACAGTTACAAGCGGAGCTAGCTATCACTGTCTATCTTAATCAGTATATCCCTATGTCCATTTGTATTGATAATCACTGTCTATCTTAATCAGTATATCCCTATGTCCATTTGTATTGATAATCACTGTCTATCTTAATCAGTATATCCCTATGTCCATTTGTATTGATAATCACTGTCTATCTTAATCAGTATGTCCCTATGTCCATTTGTATTGATAATCACTGTCTATCTTAATCAGTGTAACTCTATGTCCATTTGTATTGATAATCACTGTCTATCTTAATCAGTATATCCCTATGTCCATTTGTATTGATAATCACTGTCTATCTTAATCAGTATATCCCTATGTCCATTTGTACTGATAATCACTGTCTATCTTAATCAGTATATCCCTATGTCCATTTGTATTGATAATCACTGTCTATCTTAATCAGTATATCCCTATGTCCATTTGTATTGATAATCTGGTGGCAGACCGAAGGTGGTCCCTAACTCCCCAGGACCCAGGGGCTACCAGCACCGGTACCAACCACAACCCGTCCAGCGGACCCAGAACCAGGTAGGACATCCCCCTCTCTCTACCGCCGAGAAGCAACGGAGGTTACAGGGACAACTCAGCTTGTACTGCGGGTACGCCCTTAACTGTCCTTCTGACTGCGTTAACTGTCCTTCTGACTGTGTTAACTGTCCTTCTGACTGTGTTAACTGTCCTTCTGACTGTGTTAACTCTCCTTCTGACTGTGTTAACTGTCCTTCTGACCTTGTTAACTCTCCTTCTGACTGTGTTAACTGCCCTTCTGACTGTGTTAACTGTCCTTCTGACTGTGTTAACTGTCCTTCTGACTGTGTTAACTGTCCTTCTGACTGTGTTAACTCTCCTTCTGACTGTTAACTGTACTTCTGACTGTGTTAACTGTCCTTCTGACTGTGTTAACTGTACTTCTGACTGTGTTAACTGTCCTTCTGACTGTGTTAACTGTCCTTCTGACTGTGTTAACTGTCCTCCTGACTCTTAACGGCGTAACACTGTCTACTTAGGGGCTTGTGGACTACATGCACTCCATTTAAAGATCATTTTACCACCGTTCTGGTAGCAGCAGGATATAATGTTGTCAGCACTAACTCAGATTTCTCTTTTCTAAATAGAATCCATAATTGAATGCATGGCAATGTGTTTAATTCATTATAAAGATAGTGAATTGTAGACAATGGCAAGGATTATGTTTTTGTTTAAGCAAAAGCAAATAATTATTTTGACAAAAAAATATACAATGAGCCAAAACATTATGACCGCCTGCTTCAAATTCTGTTGGTCCTCCACGTGCCACCAAAAAAGCACCGACAGGTCTGTGGCTACACAGCCCTATATCCACTGTGTGATGTGACCCATTCCTTCTGTAACCATCATTAAAATGTCCTGTCACTTAAAATGTCCTGTCGTTAGGCCTGGTAGCAGCAGGATATTATGCTTCCAGCAATAACACTAAGATTTCTCTTTTCTAAATAAAAGCCCTGATTGTATTGTGATCCTAGGAACCCCTCTGCCACAGTAGACCTGTCGGTTCAAACCAGGAGGGAGAGCCTTTGTTTCCATGGGAACCCAACACTGTCACCAGTTTGTCCCTCCTTGGACCAATGTCGCTAGGTACTCACCACTGTCACCAGTTTTATAGTAGGTACTCAACACTGTCACCAGTTTTATAGTAGGTACTCACCACTGCTGACTGGGAACACCCCACAAGCCTTGTCATTTCAGAGATGCTCTGACCCAGTCGTCTGGCCATAACAATTTGGTCCTTGTCAAAGTGGCTCAGGTCTTTACTCCTGCCCATTTCTCCTGCATCCAACATGTTGACTAGAAGAACTGATTGTTTGCTTACCATCTAATCTACCCAGATCTTGACATGTGACCTTGTTAGGAGATGATCAATGTTATTCGAGTGGTCATTATGTTATGACTCATCAGTGTATATACAGATGGGTAACAAATCAAAGGACCCTTTCCTCTTGTTAAAGTGTAATGCTAGCAACCCACTTCCCTGAGGTTCAGATATCACCAACCTTCTTTTAAAAGTGGATGACAGTCTCCTGGAGAGGGAAGATTGTAGGGGAAAAGGTGGAAAGAGTTTATGGGGTTGAAGCAAGAAACCTGGAACTTTGAGTGATAGAAAGTGGCTTTAGAAGCAAATGGTTTCTTTCACAATTGTAATTATTGAAATTGTAAACTAAAATATCAGTCTTTCCTGTTGCCTCTATACAACATTCAGATTACACTTTGAAACACTAAAGTTCTGTCACACAACAGGTCACAATTTATTGCACAGCATTGATATATTGCAAAGTACAACTTTAATACATATTTAAAAGACAAAAACTATATTAAAAAACAAAGCCAAGTAAAGAATAACATTTTTAATGTAATGTGTTAGTTTAGTTGGGATAGGTAACATTTCAAAATAATAATAATAATCAGAATATAAGGCACATTTGCAGGTTGAATCTCATATTGTAAATCAAACATTTCAAAACACTGTTTCATCTGAGATATTCTTAATAATAATTTTGAAATACTAATATTCTCAGTTCTAAATCCCTAAACCACTCGTATGATCAATAAAATATGTTGAACTTAATATCACTGAAGTTATGTAACAAAACTGTATCACAGTTTATATGTTTTGTTTAATTTGCATGTAAAGTATCAATACATTGCAAGATATTTTGTAGGTTTTGATGCTTTGGAAGAGAGGATTCTTTTTTTCTTCCATACAATACATTTAAGGTAAATCTTAACTACAAACTTTTCAAAACAGGTTTTGTCTGAGCCTTTTGCCAGTGGTGTTTTACTTCAGGTACAGTGAGGGAAAAAATTATTTGATCCCCTGCAGATTTTGTATGTTTGCCCACTAACAAAGAAATTCTCAGTAGGTTTATTTGAACAGTGAGAGACAGAAAAACGCATGTCAAAAATGTTTTAAATTGATTAGCATTTTAATGAGTTAAATAAGTATTTGATCCCCATTCAATCAGAAAGATTTCTGCCTCCCAGGTGTCTTTTATACAGGTAACGAGCTGAGATTAGGAACACATTCTTAAAGGGAGTGCTCCTAATCTCAGTTTGTTACCTGTATAAAAGACACCTGTCCACAGAAGCAATCAATCAATCACATTCCAAACTCTCCACCATGGCCAAGACCAAAGAGCTGTCCAAGGATGTCAGGGACAAGATTGTAGATCTACACAAGGCTGGCATGGGCTACAAGATCATTGCCAAGCAGCTTGGTGAGAAGGTGACAACAGTTGGTGTGATTATTCGCAACACAAAAGAACTGTCAATCTCCCTCGGTCTGGGGCTCCATGCAAGATCTCACCTCGTGGTGTTTCAATGATCATGAGAATGGTGAGAAATCAGCCCAGAACTACACAGGAGGATCGTGTCAATGATCTCAAGACAGCTGGGACCAAAGTCACCAAGAAAACAATTGGTAACACACTACGCCGTGAAGGACTGAAATCCTGCAGCGTCCGCAAGGTCCCCCTGCTCAAGAAAGCACATGTACAGACCCGTCTGACGTTGAATCTGAATGATTCAGAGAACTGGGTAAAAGTGTTGTGGTCATATGAGACCATAATCAAGCTCTTTGGCATCAACTCAACTCGCTGTGTTTGGAGGAAGAGGAATGCTGCCTATGACCCCAAGAACACCATCCCCACCGTCAAACATGGAGGTGGAAACATGTTTTGGGGGTGTTTTTCTGCTAAGGGGACAGGACAACTTCACATCAAAGGGACGATGAACGGGGCCATGTACTGTCAAATCTTGGGTGAGAACCTCCTTCCCTCAGCCAGGACATTGAAAATGGGTCGTGGATGGATATTTCAGCATGACAATGACCCAAAACACACAGCCAAGGCAACAAAGGAGTGGCTCAAGAAGAAGCACATTTAGATCCTGGAGTGGCCTAGCCAGTCTCCAGACTTCAATCCCATAGAAATCTGTGAAGGGAGCTGAAGGTTTGAGTTGCCAAACGTCAGTCTCAAAACCTTAATGACTTGGAGAAGATCTGCAAAGAGGAGTGGAACAAAATCCCTCCTTAGATGTGTGCAAACCTGGTGGCAAACTACATGAAACATCTGACCTGTGTGATTGTCAACAAGGGTTTTGCCACCAAGTACTAAGTCATGTTTTGCAGAGGGGTCGAATACTTATTTCACTCAATAAAATGCAAATCAATTTATAACATTTCTGAAATGTTTTTTTCTGGATTTTTTTGTTGTTATTCGGTTTCTCACAAATAAACCTACCATTAAAATTACAGACTTATCATTTCTTTGTCAGTGGGCAAACGTACAAAATCAGCAGGGGATCAAATAATTATTTACCCCCACTGTATATAACCAATAATGTATGTAACATACTCTCACATTTGACCAACATTTTTTATTCAATTACATGTAATAGTCCTATATGTAGTAGTATTATATGTAATAGTGTTATATGTAATAGTACTAAATCCTATAGTAATACTACATCCTATAGTACTACTACATCATATAGTACCACTACATCATATAGTACCACTACATCATATAGTACCACTACATCATATAGTACCACTACATCCTATAGTCCTGTTCAAATAAACCTACCATTAAAATGATAGACTGATAATTCTTTGTTAGTGGGCAAACATACAAAATCAGCAGGGGATCAAATAATGTAATAGTACTAAATCCTATAGCACTTCTACATCCTATAGTACTACTACATTCTATAGTAATACTACATCCTATAGTACTACTACATCATATAGTACTACTACATCATATAGTACTACTACACCACTGGCAAAGGGGAAGTCTTTGTCTGGTTCATGTTGACATTAAAACACATAATAACCCTGACAGGATGGATAAACACAACACATTATACAACCACACAACGTCTCTAAAAGCAAAATGTCATTTATGTAGGCCGACTTCAGAAGGATTGTATTGATTACTCAGTTATGTAACATCACTCATGCTTCATACTCTCATAGGTGGGTTAAGCCTCAGCTATTAATATATACACCCATCTCTACATCTTCCACATTTGACCCAGGACCAAGTAAGGGTTTCATCTCCATCAGTCTCGCTGATTTAAACACAAGGAAAGAACAGATTACAACATACAGCAGATGTTGCTAAGCAAATAATAACAAATGCACACACACACATGCACACACACACACGCACACACACACACGCACACACGCACACACACACACGCACACACACACGCACACACACACGCACACACACATGCACACACACACGCACACACACACACACACACACACACACACACACACACACGCTCACTACTTAGGCAGTTTGTCTCTGAGATCATCGGGGGTAAAATGTTAAAAACAAAACAGAGACTGTCATTAGCATCAAGTCAACACCTATCTACACCTGAAACTGGTATCATCTAGCAACACACACACACACACACAGACACACACACACACACACACACACAGACACAGACACTTACCCATCTCCCTTCTCATCTCCGCTGTAGAAGAACAGAAAGATAATGACAAGACAAGATAAGTATTAACAACATGTCCCCACCTATCTACACCTGGAACTGGTAACATCTAGTAACACACACACTTACCAATTATTAAATCCTTGTCCACTGTAGAAGAAGAGAAAGATAATTAAAGACAAAACAGAGACTGTCATTAGCATCAGGTCCACACCTATATACACCTGGAACTGGTAACATCTAGTAACACACACACTTACCAATTATTAAATCCTTGTCCACTGTAGAAGAAGAGAAAGATAATTAAAGACAAAACAGAGACTGTCATTAGCATCAGGTCCACACCTATATACACCTGGAACTGGTAACATCTAGTAACACACACACTTACCAATTATTAAATCCTTGTCCACTGTAGAAGAAGAGAAAGATAATTAAAGACAAAACAGAGACTGTCATTAGCATCAGGTCCACACCTATATACACCTGGAACTGGTAACATCTAGTAACACACACACTTACCAATTATTAAATCCTTGTCCACTGTAGAAGAACAGAAAGATAATTAAAGACAAAACAGAGACTGTCATTAGCATCAAGTCAACACCTATCTACACCTGGAACTGGTAACATCTGATAACACACAGACACACAGACACAGACACAGACACTTACCCATCTCCGCTGTAGAAGAACAGAAAGATAATTAAAGAAATTAATGTTGGGTTCAGTTCACCAAACTTCTATATAGTCTAATTTGTCTAATGAGAAAGAACCACACCAAGAGTCAGAAAGACGTTTTAGAAGTCACTTCTGCAGAAGGGAGAGAGCCGTTGATCTCCACTGAGCCAGGAACGAGCCTGCCAGTAGGATTCAACTCAGCCACTCACACTTCTCCATGGGTGGACTCGTTTTTATTTAGAAGCACAGCGTTCAGTAGTCATAACACACATGTCCTTTTCCTCTTGGTTATCTCTAGTTGTTATTGCATACTGGAACATCTTGTTATTACTCAAAGGTTGTACTGTCTCTGAGCGTTATAGGTAGGAAGCATGTGGACAGTAATGAAAACCACATAACTGTTTCAATTGGAACATGTTATTCTAGGCTTATACTGAATGTAATTTAGATTGGTAAAAGCTTTCACAATGATTGAAACAGATCCTATATGAAACATTAACTTCTTACAAAGACAAAACAGAGACTGTCATTAGCATCAAGTCCACACCTATCTACACCTGGAACTGGTAACATCTAATAACACACACACTTACCAATTATTAAATCCTTGTCCACTGTAGAAGAACAGAAAGATAATTAAAGACAAAACAGAGACTGTCATTAGCATCAGGTCCACACATATCTACACCTGGAACTGGTAACTTCTAGTAACACACACAGACTTGGATATTGTACAGTACATATATACATGTCTTTTATAGTTGTAACAACACTATATGTCCTATAAAAAGTTTATTATTTTTTTTAAATACACATCATCTATGTTGTAATTAGACAACATGTCCTCTATGTTGTAATTAGACTACATGTCCTCTATGTTGTAATTAGACTACATGTCCTCTATGTTGTAATTAGACTACATGTCCTCTATGTTGTAATTAGACTACATGTCCTCTATGTTGTAATTAGACTACATGTCCTCTATGTTGTAATTAGACTACATGTCCTCTATGTTGTAATTAGACTACATGTCCTCTATGTTGTAATTAGACTACATGTCCTCTATGTTGTAATTAGACTACATGTCCTCTATGTTGTAATTAGACTACATGTCCTCTATGTTGTAATTAGACTACATGTCCTCTATGTTGTAATTAGACTACATGTCCTCTATGTTGTAATTAGACTACATGTCCTCTATGTTGTAATTAGACTACATGTCCTCTATGTTGTAATTAGACTACATGTCCTCTATGTTGTAATTAGACTACATGTCCTCTATGTTGTAATTAGACTACATGTCCTCTATGTTGTAATTAGACTACATGTCCTCTATGTTGTAATTAGACTACATGTCCTCTATGTTGTAATTAGACTACATGTCCTCTATGTTGTAATTAGACTACATGTCCTCTATGTTGTAATTAGACTACATGTCCTCTATGTTGTAATTAGACTACATGTCCTCTATGTTGTAATTAGACTACATGTCCTCTATGTTGTAATTAGACTACATGTCCTCTATGTTGTAATTAGACTACATGTCCTCTATGTTGTAATTAGACTACATGTCCTCTATGTTGTAATTAGACTACATGTCCTCTATGTTGTAATTAGACTACATGTCCTCTATGTTGTAATTAGACTACATGTCCTCTATGTTGTAATTAGACTACATGTTCTCTATGTTGTAATTAGACTACATGTCCTCTATGTTGTAATTAGACTACATGTTCTCTATGTTGTAATTAGACTACATGTCCTCTATGTTGTAATTAGACTACATGTCATTTATGTTGTAGCAAGACTACAGTACTTTTTAAAATATTGGGCTAACTTAGAATTGTCCTTATTTTTTAAAGAAAGGCATGTTTTCTTTACCATTAAAATAACATGAAATTGATCAGAAATACATTGTAGACAAAGTTAATGTTGTAAATGACTGTTGGAGCTGGAAACGGCTGATTTTTGGAATATCTACATTGGTGTACAGAGGCCCATTATCAGCAAAAATCAGTCCTGTGTTCCAATGACACGTTGTGTTTGTTAATCATTTTAAAAGGTGATGTCATCACTGGAAAACAGTTTTGAAATTATGTTAGCTCAACTGAAAGTGGTTGTGCTGATTAAAGAAGCAATAAAACTGTCCTTCTTTTGATTAGTTGATTACCTAGAGGATCAGCAATTGTGGGTTCGATTACAGGCTCAAAATGGCTAGAAACAAAAAACTTTGTTCTGTAACCTGTCAGTCTACTCTTATTCTGAGGAATGAAGGCTATTCCATGCAAGAAATTGACAAGAAACGGAAGATCTCATACAATGTTGTGTACAACTCCCTTCACAGAAGAGTGCAAACTGGCTCTAACCAGAAAAGAGCACAAACACATTAGAGTGTCTAGTTTGAGAACCACAGGCCCTCACAATGTTAGATTCTGATGTTCCTACATTATACATCAGGTTAGTCTGATGTTCCTACATTATACATCAGGTTAGTCTGATGTTCCTACATTATACATCAGGTTAGTCTGATGTTCCTACATTATACATCAGGTCAGTCTGATGGTCCTACATTATACATCAGGTCAGTCTGATGGTCCTACAGTATACATCAGGTTAGTCTGATGTTCCTACATTATACATCAGGTCAGTCTGATGTTCCTACATTATACATCAGGTCAGTCTGATTTTCCTACATTATACATCAGGTCAGTCTGATGTTCCTACATTATACATCAGGTCAGTCTGATTTTCCTACATTATACATCAGGTTAGTCTGATGTTCCTAGATTATACATCAGGTCAGTCTGATGTTCCTACATTATACATCAGGTTAGTCTGATGTTCCTACATTATACATCAGGTTAGTCTGATGTTCCTACATTATACATCAGGTTAGTCTGATGTTCCTACATTATACATCAGGTCAGTCTGATGTTCCTACATTATACATCAGGTTAGTCTGATGGTCCTACATTATACATCAGGTTAGTCTGATGTTCCTACATTATACATCAGGTTAGTCTGATGGTCCTACATTATACATCAGGTTAGTCTGATGTTCCTACATTATACATCAGGTCAGTCTGATGTTCCTACATTATACATCAGGTCAGTCTGATGTTCCTACATTATACATCAGGTCAGTCTGATGTATGCAGTGTGTGTGTGTTCCTTGGTGGTTGTGTGGCAGTGTGTTTCGTGGAACTCCACATCTTCGTTTGTGCCACTGTTTCCCTCTTATTGTAATCGGCGCAAAAGTCAGCCGTTGCCAAATTGTGATGCACCACCGCAGGAAAGCTCACCCAACTGATTCAAATGAAAGACTTGATAGGTTGATTAGGTCAATCAAGTGTGTAAGTGGTAGAGCAACATTTGAACCAGGTACGTGAGTACTAGGGCAACATTTGAAACTGGTGCGTGAGTGGTAGAGCAACATTTGAAACTGGTGCGTGAGTGGTAGAGCAACATTTGAAACTGGTGCGTGAGTGGTAGAGCAACATTTGAAACTGGTGCGTGAGTGGTAGAGCAACATTTGAAACTGGTGCGTGAGTGCTAGGGCACAAACAAAAATGTGCACCCGTTTGAGTCCCAGGGACCAGGATTAGTAAGCACAAGACCAGGGAAAATTAATAACCACCGAATGTCCTCTACAAAACTAACTTTACCACCCTTACTCTTTGTCATATTTTGCCTTCAAAGTAAAAGTATTATACATTTTGTAGCAATATTTTGTGTTGTGCCTTCAAAATAAAGGTGTGTGGTGAACAGAACATGTGCCATATGCATCAAAATGAAATTAGACAAGTGCATAAATGTGGGCATCCCAACTGAAAAATCACATCAATATTTAGTAGATCCTCCTTTTGCAAAAATAACAGCCTGTAGACGCTTCCTATAGCCTCTAATGAGTGTCTGGATTCTGGATGGTATTTTGGATCATTCCTTCTTACAAAACATCTGCAGTTCAGTTAGGTTTGATGGTTGCCGAACATGGACATCCTGCATCAAATCATCCCACAGATTCTCAATGATATTCAGGTCTGGGGACTGGAATTGTCATTCCTCTGCATAAATGCCCGGGTAGATTTTGAGCAGTGTTTTGGGTCGTTGTCTTGTTGAAATATCCAGCCCTGGCGTAACATCAACTTTGTGACTGATTCTTCAACATTATTCTCAAGAATCTGTTGATATTGAGTGGAATCCATGCGACCCTCAACTTTAACAAGATTCCCAGTACCGGCACTGGCTACACAGCCCCACAGCATGATGGAACCTCCACCAAGTTTTACTGTGAGTAGCAAGTGTTCTTCTTGGAACACTGTGTTCTTTTGGTTTGATGTGGTCTTTACTAAATGGTTTGATGTGCCTGGGTCAGTTCAACACATCACACTGTTGGTAAACAAGGTTTTCAAAGCTAGACTAGATGAATCCCATAGGTCCCCATAACAGGTACAATGGGAAAAAACAGACAATACTCTAATCCTCTGCTCTCCCAAAAAATACATAATAAAAGTTTTGCAGAAATCTGGTCTGGCAGAGGCAGATGTGTTAGAAGAAACAATTTGTGATTGTAACACAACACTCCTCTCAGTACTGAAGGCCGACAAGAAAAGGTGGAGACTGGTCCAGGATTTACGGCCTATTAATGAGATCGACTGCCATTGCAGAGGTTCAGAATCCTCACACATTTCTGACTAACGTCCCTCCTGAAGCCAAGTATTTCACAGTGATCAATTTGTGCGACACATTCATCAGCATCCCAGTGGCAGAAGAGTGTAGACACTTGTTTGCTTTCATGTATGGAGGGAAGCAGTACAGGTATACAGGCTTGCCTCAGGGCTCTAACACTAGAAGCGCCGTCAGGGCTCATTTTGACCCATGCGTGTTTTGAATGGAAGGGTGACACACAACGATCGGTAGATGGCACATCTTGTGCGTAGATCCAATGGCAATGACACTAATACACCGGACGGACATTTTGACCAAGAGGCACTTCGTGCTCTAGAGTTAGAATTGTTTTGCAAAACACCGTAATGTAGCCTAATTTCACAACATTATTATTAGACAAACACATTTCAGTTGCTTATTACCTCTGATCAACAAAAGAAAAACATGTAAAATATTTAGGCGGATTTTGTCATTTCCAACCCTATTTCTTAATTAGATGATGTCCATTAAAATGTATATGTATAAATATGTTGTCCCATTGCATATTACATTGAAACACATTTTGCTTAGTCATACGACCAAACACTCAATAGGCTTAGGCCTATGTCTTATTGTAAGTGAGCGGAGGCTTTCTGTTTTTTCGGCAACATAACAAACATTTCTAATATTGGCCTAGAATCCCTTATTCAGATTGGAAACATATGATTTACAAATATTGTGCAAGAAGATCGTTGTCTATAAAAATAATTGTGATCTGGCTCAAATATTTGTAATCAGGCAGTTACATAATAACTGCGACAGCCTTATGTAGCTAACCTGTTATGCTTAGCCCGCAAAGATTGTGAAGTGTTCATTCTGCTGACTAACTAAAATAATAAACAAAGTATAATGTAAACTCTGAATTACACAATATTCATCAATATATCATACGCCTTACAGTACCCGCAGGCTTGTTACAAAAAATGAACCGTAACATTGTTAACCAAAAATGATAGGTCTCCAATATGAAAGACTGTGCTGCCTGTAGTTATCAATGGTTTTATCAATCGAGTTGGATCTGAAGACCTACCCCACATTTTGCATCAGCTTGTACTGGTAGGCAAACGTAGGCTACTGATCAACATTGATTGATAATCAGAAGTAAGAATTGTGAATTATTCCGTATTGACGAAAACTTTGCTGGCTAAAAACCGAAACCTGAAACTATATACATTTATATTGCGACTGTTTCTGGCATGGAATAGCTCATCTTCATTCTCGCAAGCAATTGCTCAATTCTTGTGATTATTCCTAGGAAGTTAGTAGATACTAGTAAGCCTATTACTGGCTAATAAGCTGTTAAAACGGCCAGTGGCAAAAGCAATACAGTTCATAGATGCTATGGTGGAGGTAAACTTAATAAGAAACGTTAGTCAGTTTAACACAATCCTCAATGGAGTCTAGCTGCTGCTGAGAAGGCAACAACTGTTGGCGCAGTTATTAGAAAATGGAAGAAGTTCAAGATGGCGGTCAATCTCCCTCGGTCTGGGGCTCCATGCAAGATCTCACCTCGTGTGGCATCAATGATCATGAGGAAGGTGTGGGATAAGCCCAGAACAAAGGTTTCTGAATAGCTTGTGGTGGAAATGCACATTAAAACCAGCTTATTTCTTAATAACAGCTAATATAAAGAAAATAAATATGTGGTAAATTATCATTGGTTTCAGTTAATACTCCATAACATACCTTCATCCTGTTGTAGCTTATTCTTTCCCATAACTTGTGAACTTCACCCCAATTTACCATATAAGTCCATCATCTTTAACTAGTTCTTATACGGTGCCAACAACAACTACAAAGAAAGAGAGCTGTAATTTGAAGCGGTGTCTGTTCCCACGTAGTTACAGTGTAGTTACAAGGAAAGAGGGCTGTAATTTGAAGCGGAACTACAGGGATAGCAGCAATGAGGCACGTACCTGTAACTACTAAAATGTCCATTATCAGACTTGGCAAGGCAGTGTCAGAGTAGTACAAAGGGAGTAGTGCAACAAGGACCCTGAGAGGCGGGGGGTGTGGTTAGTGATGGGTCATAGAGTTCACTGAGTTCTCTGAGTCACAGAGTTCAGCAGGGATACAGTGAATGGAAAGAAACTGTTCCTGAGCCTGGTGGTGCGAGAACGGGGAGACCTGTAACACCTGCCAGATGGTAGGAGGGCAAACAGTTTGTAGGCTGGATCTGAAGGGTCACTGATGATGTGCGCCCTATGCAGACACTGCATGTGCTGGAGGCCTACAATGTGTCAGTATACACTCTACCTAGGTCACAATGTGTGTTATAATATTAATAGTAATCACAATGTATATTATCTGTGTTAAACAGTTGACCCATAATGTAACTCCAGAAAACACAGTCTACTTACCCAGCTCTGCCTTTTTTTTCTCTGTAAACACAAAGAAAACACATTAATATATCTGATCATTATAATATTAATAGTAATCATAATGTATATGATCTCTGTGTTAAACAGTTGACCAATAATGTAACACCAGACAACACAGTCTACTTACCCAGCTCTGTCTTTCTTTCCTCTGTAGACAAAAAGAAAACACATGAATATATCTGATCATCCTAATATTAATAGTAATCATAATGTATATTATCTGTGTTAAACAGTTGACCCATAATGTAACCCCAGACAACACAGTCCACTTACCCAGCTCTGCCTTTTTTTTCTCTGTAAACACAAAGAAAACACATTAATATATCTGATCATTATAATATTAATAGTATTCATAATGTATATTATCTCTGTGTTAAACAGTTGACCCATAATGTATGTGCTGGATCCACCAGGGTGCCAGAGTGACCAGCATGAACTCTGTGCCCGAGAGAGACACCTGCTGTCTGGGAAGGGTATCGTAGGTACTCTGATGGCACATCGAGAACACCTGTTGTCCCTGCTGATTGCCTTTCTCCCTATATAAGCAGGTAGCTGGCCACATGGGGGTGGGGGGGGACGCGTCAGGAGCCAGACGGCGACAGCAGGACGGATGTGAATAACCCATTGGAGGGACAACAGCATTGAGATATTAGAAAGAATAGTTTAACTAGTTTGTCTAGAGCAGACAGTTGGGCCAAGGAGCGCCCTCGAGCCTGTTTCTTGTATGGTGACAGACTTTGTTTGTTTGAGTTTTTTTCTTTACAATGGATCCCTAATACAAACCGTCTGATGTTCCTACATTAGACATCAAGTCAGTCTGATGGTCCTACATTATACATCAGGTCAGTCTGATGTTCCTACATTATACATCAGGTTAGTCTGATGGTCCTACATTATACATCAGGTTAGTCTGATGTTCCTACATTATACATCAGGTCAGTCTGATGTTCCTACATTATACATCAGGTCAGTCTGATGTTCCTACATTATACATCAGGTCAGTCTGATGTTCCTACATTATACATCAGGTTAGTCTGATTGTCCTACATTATACATCAGGTCAGTCTGATGTTCCTACATTATACATCAGGTTAGTCTGATTGTCCTACATTATACATCAGGTTAGTCTGATGTTCCTACATTATACATCAGGTCAGTCTGATGTTCCTACATTATACATCAGGTCAGTCTGATGTTCCTACATTATACATCAGGTTAGTCTGATTGTCCTACATTATACATCAGGTCAGTCTGATGTTCCTACATTATACACCAGGTCAGTCTGATGTTCCTACATTATACATCAGGTCAGTCTGATGGTCCTACATTATACATCAGGTCAGTCTGATGGTCCTACATTATACAACAGGTCAGTCTGATGTTCCTACATTATACATCAGCTTAGTCTGATGTTCCTACATTATACATCAGCTTAGTCTGATGTTCCTACATTATACATCAGGTCAGTCTGATGTTCCTACATTATACAACAGGTCAGTCTGATGTTCCTACATTATACATCAGCTTAGTCTGATGTTCCTACATTATACATCAGGTTAGTCTGATGTTCCTACATTATACATCAGGTTAGTCTGATGTTCCTACATTATACATCAAGTCAGTCTGATGTTCCTACAATATACATCAGATTAGTCTGATGTTCCTACATTATACATCAGATTAGTCTGATGTTCCTACATTATACATCAGATTAGTCTGATGTTCCTACATTATACATCAGATTAGTCTGATGTTCCTACATTATACATCAGATTAGTCTGATGTTCCTACATTATATATCAGGTCAGTCTGATGGTCCTACATTATACTTTAGGTCAGTCTGATGGTCCTACATTATACATCAGGTTAGTCTGATGTTCCTACATTATACATCAAGTCAGTCTGATGTTCCTACATTATACATCAAGTCAGTCTGATGTTCCTACATTATACATCAGGTTAGTCTGATGTTCCTACATTATACATCACGTTAGTCTGATGTTCCTACATTATACATCAGGTCAGTCTGATGGTCCTACATTATACAGCAGGTTAGTCTGATGTTCCTACATTATACATCAGGTCAGTCTGATGGTCCTACATTATACATCAGGTTAGTCTGATGGTCCTACATTATACATCAGGTCAGTCTGATGGTCCTACATTATACATCAAGTCAGTCTGATGTTCCTACAATATACATCAGATTAGTCTGATGTTCCTACATTATACATCAGATTAGTCTGATGTTCCTACATTATACATCAGATTAGTCTGATGTTCCTACATTATACATCAGATTAGTCTGATGTTCCTACATTATACATCAGATTAGTCTGATGTTCCTACATTATATATCAGGTCAGTCTGATGGTCCTACATTATACTTTAGGTCAGTCTGATGGTCCTACATTATACATCAGGTTAGTCTGATGTTCCTACATTATACATCAAGTCAGTCTGATGTTCCTACATTATACATCAAGTCAGTCTGATGTTCCTACATTATACATCAGGTTAGTCTGATGTTCCTACATTATACATCACGTTAGTCTGATGTTCCTACATTATACATCAGGTCAGTCTGATGGTCCTACATTATACATCAGGTTAGTCTGATGGTCCTACATTATACATCAGGTTAGTCTGATGGTCCTACATTATACATCAGGTCAGTCTGATGGTCCTACATTATACATCAGGTTAGTCTGATGGTCCTACATTATACATCAGGTTAGTCTGATGTTCCTACAATATACATCAGATTAGTCTGATGTTCCTACATTATACATCAGATTAGTCTGATGTTCCTACATTATACATCAAGTTAGTCTGATGTTCCTACATTATACATCAGATTAGTCTGATGTTCCTACATTATACATCAGATTAGTCTGATGTTCCTACATTATACATCAGATTAGTCTGATGTTCCTACATTATATATCAGGTCAGTCTGATGGTCCTACATTATACTTTAGGTCAGTCTGATGGTCCTACATTATACATCAGGTTAGTCTGATGTTCCTACAATATACATCAGATTAGTCTGATGTTCCTACATTATACATCAGATTAGTCTGATGTTCCTACATTATACATCAAGTTAGTCTGATGTTCCTACATTATACATCAGATTAGTCTGATGTTCCTACATTATACATCAGATTAGTCTGATGTTCCTACATTATACATCAGATTAGTCTGATGTTCCTACATTATATATCAGGTCAGTCTGATGGTCCTACATTATACTTTAGGTCAGTCTGATGGTCCTACATTATACATCAGGTTAGATTCTGATTTTCCTACATTATACATCAGGTCATGTCATTCTGATGTTCCTACATTATACATCATGTCAGGTGTGTGTGTTCCTTGGTGGTTGTGTGGCAGTGTGTTCCGTGGAACTCCACCTCTTCGTTTGTGCCACTGTTTCCCTCTAATTGTAATCTGTGCGAAAGTCCGCCGTTGCCCAATTGTGATGCACCACCACAGGAAAACTCACCCAACTGATTCAAATGAAAGACTTGATGCCTCTAATGAGTGTCTGGAATCTGGATGAAGGTATTTTGGACCATTCCTACTTACAAAACATCTGCAGTTCAGTTAGGTTTGATGGTTGCCGAGAATGGACATCCTGCTTCAAATCATCCCACAGATTCTCAATGATATTCAGGTCTGGGGACTGGGATGGCCATTCCTCTGCATAAATGCCCGGGTAGATTTTGAGCAGTGTTTTGGGTCGTTGTCTTGTTGAAATATCCAGCCCCGGCGTAACATCAACTTTGTGACTGATTCTTCAACATTATTCTCAAGAATCTGTTGATATTGAGTGGAATCCATGCGATCCTCAACTTTAACAAGATTCCCAGTACCGGCACTGGCTACACAGCCCCACAGCATGATGGAACCTCCACCAAGTTTTACTGTGGGTAACAAGTGTTCTTCTTGGAACGCTGTGTTCTTTTGCCGCCGTGCATAACACCCCTTGTTATGACCAAATAACTCAATCTTTGTTTCATCAGTCCACAGCACCTTATTCCAGAATGAAGCTGGCTTGTCCAAATGTGCGTTTGCATACCTCAAACGACTCTGTCTGTGGCGTGTGCAGAAAAGGCTTCTTCTGCATCACTCTCCCGTACAGCTTCTCCTTGAGCAAAGCTGAATTGTAGAACGATGCACAGTGACACCATCTGCAGCAAGATGATGTTGTAGGTCTTTGGAGGTGGTCTGTGGGCGGTTTTTGACCGTTCTCACCATCCTTCGCCTTTGCCTCTCTGATATTTTACTGGGCCTGCCACTTCTGCCCTTAACAAGAACTGTGCCTATGGTCTTCCATTTCCTCACTATGTTCCTCACAGTGGACACTGACAGCTTAAATCTCTGCGAAAGCTTTTTGTAGCCTTCCCCTAAACCATAATGTTGAATAATCTTTGTTTTCAGGTCATTTGAGAGTTGTTTTGAGGCCCCCATGTTGCCCCGCTTCAGAGGAGAGTCAAAGAGAACAACAACTTGCAATAGGCCACCTTAAATACCTTTTCTCATGATTGAATGCACTTGTCTATGAAGTTCAAGGCTTAATGAGCTCACCAAACCAATTGTGTTCCAATTAATCAGTGCTAAGTAGTTTCAGGTATTCAAATCAACAAAATGACAAGGGTGCCCACATTTTTGCATAGCCTATTTTTCACATCTGATTTAATTTCATACATCTTAATATTGCTACACAAAAACTCTGTCTGGAAAATAACCCAGTACTCAGCTTTTATTAGAAAATGAAAGGCATGCCAGAGTGATCATTTTCTGTGACGACAGAGTAAATTATTATGCAGCCTCAGAGGGGTGCCCAAACCTTTTCATACGACTATATATAATATATATAATATATATATCTATATTTCTGACACAGTTGTAAGAAGAGGGTGTAACTCTGCCTTGTTACAAAGACACATGAGTGCTGATAACAAGCTGTAAGACTTCATAGATAAAAGATGTGGAATTGATTTGGATTAAGTTAGGGGGGGGGTTTTGGTCCAGCCAGAGATGGATCAGCCACATACTAGACAGATACAAAGACCAAGTGAAGAACTGTGGTTTTAATTAGTACAGATGAGGAAAAGTAAGTGTGGTTTCGATTGAAAACAAGAAATGTAAAACAGAATTTGTGAAATAACGCAATAAATAATATTCCAGGGAATTGATTGTTTCTGAGTGATCATTTTATTATATGGTTTATATGTAAGATCATGTTGTTGTATTATTTGAGCAAGTTGTTTAGCCCAGAGGTTTGTTGGCTGAATCTAATCATTTGGGGAATTAAGAAAACTAATGGCAGACTATAGCTTACACTTATTAGACTCTAAGAGAGCAGGAACACCAGTTGAGATTTGGAGATTTCCTTTGTGTGGAGAAGCGGCTTCTGAGGCCTTATAGAAAAAGACCTGGAAAATGACACCAAACTGGCCAAAGGAAGGGTCGTTTGATGTATCACTGTGTGAGGAAATGGAAAAGAACTACAAAACAAAGTGACAAAACCACAAAACGAGAAGAAACGGGACAAAGAGAGAGGTGATTAAGATGTTCCTAGAATAAGTGAAAGTTTATTAGCCAGCGTGAGAAGCATGTTGAAGGAGGGTTAGAAGCATGTTGAAGGAGGTTGAGAAGCATGTTGAAGGAGGGTTAGAAGCATGTTGAAGGAGGGTTAGAAGCATGTTGAAGGAGGGTTAGAAGCATGTTGAAGGAGGTTGAGAAGCATGTTGAAGGAGGGTTAGAAGCATGTTGAAGGAGGTTGAGAAGCATGTTGAAGGAGGTTGAGAAGCATGTTTGAAGGAGGTTGAGAAGCATGTTGGAGGTTGAGAAACATGTTGAAGGAGGGTGAGAAACATGTTGAAGGAGGGTGAGAAGCATGTTGAAGGAGGGTTAGAAGCATGTTGAAGGAGGTTGAGAAGCATGTTGAAGGAGGGTTAGAAGGATGTTGAAGGAGGTTGAGAAGCATGTTGAAGGAGGTTGAGAAGCATGTTGAAGGAGGGTTAGAAGCATGTTGAAGGAGGGTTAGAAGCATGTTGAAGGAGGTTGAGAAGCATGTTGAAGGAGGTTGAGAAGCATGTTGAAGGAGGTTGAGAAGCATGTTGAAGGAGGTTGAGAAGCATGTTGAAGGAGGTTGAGAAGCATGTTGAAGGAGGTTGAGAAGCATGTTGAAGGAGGTTGAGAAGCATGTTGAAGGAGGTTGAGAAGCATGTTGAAGGAGGTTGAGAAGCATGTTGAAGGAGGTTGAGAAGCATGTTGAAGGAGGTTGAGAAGCATGTTGAAGGAGGTTGAGAAGCATGTTGAAGGAGGTTGAGAAGCATGTTGAAGGAGGTTGAGAAGCATGTTGAAGGAGGTTGAGAAGCATGTTGAAGGAGGTTGAGAAGCATGTTGAAGGAGGTTGAGAAGCATGTTGAAGGAGGTTGAGAAGCATGTTGAAGGAGGTTGAGAAGCATGTTGAAGGAGGTTGAGAAGCATGTTGAAGGAGGGTTAGAAGCATGTTGAAGGAGGGTTAGAAGCATGTTGAAGGAGGGTTAGAAGCATGTTGAAGGAGGGTTAGAAGCATGTTGAAGGAGGGTTAGAAGCCTGTTGAAGGAGGGTTAGAAGCATGTTGAAGGAGGGTGAGAAGCATGTTGAAGGAGGGTTAGAAGCATGTTGAAGGAGGGTGAGAAGCATGTTGAAGGAGGGTAAGAAGCATGTTGAAGGAGGGTTAGAAGCATGTTGAAGGAGGGTTAGAAGCATGTTGAAGGAGGGTTAGAAGCATGTTGAAGGAGGGTTAGAAGCATGTTGAAGGAGGGTTAGAAGCATGTTGAAGGAGGGTTAGAAGCATGTTGAAGGAGGGTTAGAAGCATGTTGAAGGAGGGTTAGAAGCATGTTGAAGGAGGGTTAGAAGCATGTTGAAGGAGGGTTAGAAGCATGTTGAAGGAGGGTTAGAAGCATGTTGAAGGAGGGTTAGAAGCATGTTGAAGGAGGGTTAGAAGCATGTTGAAGGAGGGTTAGAAGCATGTTGAAGGAGGGTGATGAGGCAGGAAGTGCGGAACAGTCTGGATGGGCTGACAACTCCCCACCATACAACAGGACACAGTGTCTAATAGTGACAGGGATGGTAGAAATTAGAGGAGAAGTTGAAATGGAAGGGAAGGAGAAACCTGTAGGGACTTCCACCCCGGTAGAGGAGAAACAGGGGAAGGACAGACCTGAAGTAAAAGTAGACTGTTACAGAGGATGTTTTGACATGCTGGAACTAAGAGAGCAAAGCAGGGAGGACGCAGAAGAAAAAAAGCAGAAAAGGGAAAGAGAGAGACGATTGGAAAATAATAGGAATGGGCCCTTTGAAAAAGAGGAATGGAGCTGAGGGAAAAAGTTTTTACTTGAGCAAAGTGATAAACAAAATCCTCAGCAGGAGACAACCATAAAGGAACTAGAAAAGGAAATGAAGAGGGAATATCAGGAGAGATATGTTGAACCAGAAGGACATGGAGAGGGAATATCAGGAGAGATATGTTGAACCAGATGGAAATGGAGAGGGAATGTCAGGAGAGATATGATGAACCAAAAGGAAAAGGAGAGGGAATATCAGGAGAGAAATGATGAACCAGAAGGACAAGGAGAGGGAATATCAGGAGAGATATGATGAACCAGAAGTGGCAGAAGGAGCAGTGGCTGTGTCAAACACATATCATGACAGAGAGCCAGGAGGGGTGTTACAAAGTCTGGGAGCACAAAATGTATCGGTAGAGACGTCTGTTCTCATACACCCAATCCTGATAAAATGATTTGAACCTCAGTATGTGCTGTGGCCTGGTAGCAAAATGACCCCATAATGGAGCAGGGAAGTGGATAAGGATGTTTGAGGAGTTAACTATGGGGAAACTGCTGGCAGTGGGGGACCTAAAGGCCTTGATGGTTAGGGTGATGGGTACGACTAAAATGGAGGCAGTACTGAGAGACGGTGGCCTGACACAGATGATAGGAACTTTAAGGGATGGCCATAATACTCTGATGTGTTGAAAGGAACACCACTGGGAAAGACAGAGAACCCAGCTGTATATTTACAGAAGCAGCTGGAGAGGTGGAGGCTGGAGACTGAGAAAGACCCAGAGACTGATGATTTAATGTCCTTCATGTTCAGGAAGGCACTGGTGGAAGCACTGACAACTACTGTAAGAAAAAAACTGGAGGAGGAAGTGGCACTGATGAAATCAAAGCCACACAAGGAATTCAGAGACTATTTTATTTACGCTGTTGAGAGTCACAGACAGTGAGAGAAGACTGGCTGAACAGGGAAAAGAGATTCAGAGGAAGCTCACCCAAATACAACTGGATGAGCCCACAAAAAAGAAAAATACTCAGTGGCTACAGTGACTGTCTCTGAGGAGGGTGCCATGACACCTGTCCTCCAGGTCCTGTGAACCCATGGACCCACCAAGAGTACTGAGGGGGCCCAGAGAATCCTGAAGGGGGGAGGGTCAGTTTGCAGCAATAACAGTGCAGCCTGATGCAGAACCGATGCTGCAGGTTCAAGTAAATCGTAGAGGCACACCGATGATGGTAGATACTGGAGCCACTTACTCTTGTGTAAGTCCAAATTATGCCTCATATATCCCCATGTCAGGAAAATATACCAAGACAATAGGATTCTCGGGACAAACGCAGCTAATACCCACTTTTACATTGTCATTCTCCAGCCCGAGCACTGAGGTCAGCTAACCAGTTACTTTTAGTTGTCCCAAAATCCAGGCTAGAAACTAGAGGGGATCGAGCTTTCGCAGTGAAATCCTCTGGAATAGCCTACCTCTGCATATTCGAAATGCTGGCTGTTTATCTTAGCTGAGTTGGCATTAAATGTCTGTGCTGCTATTTTGTCTGTGTCTTGTTATGTGTATCTACGTAATTGTTTACCTGTACATTTCATATATTTTGTATACTTTGTTATTTTCTCCTGTACAGCACTTTGGTCAACGACAGTTGTTTTAAATGTGCTTTATAAATGAAGTTGACATTGACCCATGACTGCTCCAGCAAATTTGACGAGCGGACTCTCAACTAAAATTCCTACATTGGTTTTACAAAGACACTTTAGTGAATCTATTGGGAAGAAATGCACTGTGTCAATTGGGATTAGAAGTGCAGTGCATACCTGAGGGAATAATTATAGAAGAAACCGGGGTGAAAAGACAGATGATGATGCAACAAGCACCTCTGGCAAAAGTCTATTGGATAGGGAACATAGAAGATAAGGGAAGTCACTTGTAAATGGGGTAAATACACTGAGACACAGATTCCACAGGCTAATAGTCCTCACATGACCTATCATTGTACATTGAGATATGATCCGTACCAAGACAGGATCTTGGATCAGTTGTGGTTGATGGATGTAAACGGAAAACCAGCTCCCATTGAGTCACAATACTTAGTAATTGAAAGAAAAGAAACAGCGAGGGAATTGAGTGATGCTAAGGAATCAGAATTGATTGCTAAGTGGTTTGATGTGCCTGGGTCAGTTCAACACATCACACTGTTGGTAAACAAGGTTTTCAAAGCTAGACTAGATGAATCCCATAGGTCCCCATAACAGGTACAATGGGAAAAAACAGACAATACTCTAATCCTCTGCTCTCCCAAAAAAAGACCTAATAAAAGTTTTGTAGAAATGGTTGGAGAATCACAGGAAGTGGAGATCCCTACAGGTCAACAGGTACAGATAGAGGAAGTTGTAGACAGACAAGAAATGTTGAAGGAGGAAATGGAACAGGTGGTTCCAAAGCATATTTGGTTGCAGCCTGACACAGATGTAGGGCTAGTTAAATCAGCAAACCCACTGTACATCAAGGTAAAGCCAGGAGCACAGCCTGTGTGGAAAAGACAGTATTACATGAAGCCAGAGGCAGAAGCGGGCATCAAGCCAACAATTGAAGGTCTGGCAGAGGCAAATGTGTTAGAAGAAACAATTTGTGATTGTAACACAACACTCCTCTCAGTACTGAAGGCCGACAAGAAAAGGTGGAGACTGGTCCAGGATTTACGGCCTATTAATGAGATCGACTGCGATTGCCGAGGTTCAGAATCCTCACACATTTCTGACTAACGTCCCTCCTGAAGCCAAGTATTTCACAGTGATCAATTTGTGCGACACATTCATCAGCATCCCATTGGCAGAAGAGTGTAGACACTTGTTTGCTTTCATGTATGGAGGGAAGCAGTACAGGTATACAGGCTTGCCTCAGGGCTCTAACACTAGAAGCGCCGTCAGGGCTCATTTTGACCCATGCGTGTTTTGAATGGAAGGGTGACACACAACGATCGGTAGATGGCACATCTTGTGCGTAGATCCAATGGCAATGACACTAATTGCGCCGGAAGGACATTTTGACCAAGAAGCACTTCGTGCTCTAGAGTTAGAATTGTTTTGCTAAACACCGTAATGTCGCCTAATTTCACAACGTTATTATTATACAAACACGTTTCAGTTGCTTATTAACTCTGATCAACAAAAGAAAAACATGTAAAATATTAAGGCGGATTTTGTCATTTCCAACCCTATTTCTTAATTAGATGATGTCCATTCAAATCTATATGTATAAATATGTTGTCCCATTGCATATTACATTGAAACACATTTTGCTTAGTCACACGACCAAACACTCAATAGGCTTAGGCCTATGTCTTATTGTAAGTAAGCGGAGGCTTTCTGTTTTCTTGGCAACACAACAAACATTTCTAATATTGGCCTAGAATCCCTTATTCAGATTGGAAACATTTGATTTACGAATATTGTGCAAGAAGATTGTTGTCTATAAAAATATTTGTGATCTGGCTCAAATATTTGTAATCAGGCAGTTACATAATAACTGCGACAGCCTTATGTAGCTAACCTGTTACGCTTAGCCCGCAAAGATTGTGAAGTGTTCATTCTGCTGACTAACTTAAATAATAAACAAAGTATAATGTAAACTCTGAATTACACTATATTCATCAATATATCCTATGCCTTACAGTAGCAGCAGGCTTGGACTGGTAGGCAAACGTAGGCTACTGATCAACATCGATTGATAAAACCTTTGAAAATAGTTAATAAATATAGCATTATTACATAAGGATAATATATAGTGATTTTTGTCTAAAAGCAAATTAACACATTGTGTAAGGCGATTGGCCATATATGGCAAGAATAATAAAATCAAATGAATTGGCGGAGCTGTTAGGAAAATTGCATTCACAGTACAATTTCTTAAGCGTTTAGTGCCATGAAGTAGCACTAGCGAGTGTGTGGCTGGAGTGTGTGGCTGGAATGCATCGTTTACACTTTGATGTGAAGCTGCTATATTACACAGAGTGGTTGCACGGTTTGGTCGGTGGCGTATTTCCTTACAATGGCCCAATATACAGCTCAGCAAGTTATAGACATCATACAACATATTGACGAATTGGAATTGGAGGGCGAACCACGTATGGATATTGAGAGGGGGAGAATGAGGACAAGGGCGGAGACGACATTCAAACTGAATCTGATTCAGTGTCAGTGTCTGAAATCGAGCCAAGAGCCAACTAGACATGGCACAGTATGGGTTCAACAAAATGCTGTGAACCCGCGGCTGATAATTCAACAATGCAATACCATTAGAGAACCCCCCGGGACCACTCCATGTGCAAGAAGAAATATTCAAAGTCCTTTGAGCACTTTCCTGCATTTGATTAATACAGAAATGTTGCAAAAGATTCAAGCCAAATAGTGTGGTTGCTCTCTTATATCACTTAAAGCCACATACAGTGGGGAGAACAAGTATTTGATACACTGCCGGTTTTGCAGGTTTTCCTACTTACAAAGCATGTAGAGATCTGTCATTTTGATCATAGGTACACTTCAACTGTGAGAGATGGAATCTAAAACAAATATCCAGAAAATCACATTGTATGATTTTTAAGTAATTCATTTGCATTTTATTGCATTACATAAGTATGTGATCACCTACCAACCAGTAAGAATTCCGGCTCTCACAGACCTGTTAGTTTTTCTTTAAGAAGCCCTCCTGTTCTCCACTCATTACCTGTATTAACTGCACCTGTTTGAACTCGTTACCTGTATAAAAGACACCTGTCCACACACTCAATCAGACCCCAACCTCTCCACAATGGCCAAGACCAGAGAGCTGTGTAAGGACATCAGGGATAAAATTGTAGATCTGCACAAGGCTGGGATGGGCTACAGGACAATAGGCAAGCAGCTTGGTGAGAAGGCAACAATTGTTGACGCAATTATTAGAAAATGGAAGAAGTTCAAGATGATGGTCTATCTCCCTCGGTCTGGGGTTCCATGCATGATCTCACCTTGTGGGGCATCAATGATCATGAGGAAGGTGAGAGATCAGCCCAGAACTTTACGGCAGGACCTGGTCAATGACCTGAAGAGAGCTGGGACCACAGTCTCAAAGAAAACCATTACTAACACACTACGCCGTCATGGATTAAAATCCTGCAGCGCACGCAAGGTCCCCCTGCTCAAGCCAGCGCATGTCCAGGCCCATCAGAAGTTTGCCAATGACCATCTAGATGATCCAGAGGAGGAATGGGTAAAGGTCATGTGGTCTGATTAGACAAAAAGTGCTTTTTGGTCTAAACTCCACTCGCCGTGTTTGGAGGAAGAAGAAGGATGAGTACAACCCCAAGAACACCATCCCAACCATTCTTTGGGGATGCTTTTCTGCAAAGGGGACAGGACAACTGCACCGTATTGAGGGGAGGATGGATGAAGCCATGTATCGCGAGATCTTGGCCAACAACCTCCTTCCCTCAGTAAGAGCATTGAAGATGGGTTGTGGCTGGATCTTCCAGCATGACAACAACCCGAAACACACAGCCAGGGCAACTAAGATGTGGCTCCGTAAGAAGCATCTCAAGGTCCTGGAGTGGCCTAGCCAGTCTCCAGACCTGAACCCAATAGAAAATCTTTGGAGGGAGCTGAAAGTCTGTATTGCCCAGCGACAACCCCAAAACCTGAAGGATCTGGAGAAGGTCTGTATGGAGGAGTGGGCCAAAATCCCTGCTGCAGTGTGTGCAAACCTGGTCAAGAACTACAGGAAACGTATGATCTCTGTAATTGCAAACAAAGGTTTCTGTACCAAATATTAAGTTCTGCTTTTCTGATGTATCAAATACTTTTGTCATGCAATAAAATGCAAATTAATTACTTAAAAATCATACAATGCGATTTTCCGGGTTTTTATTTTAGATTCCATCACTCACAGTTGAAGGGTACTTATGATAAAACTTACAGACTTTTACATGCTTTGTGAGTGGGAAAACCTGCAAAATCGGCAGTGTATCGAATACTTGTTCTCACCACTGTATCTGTTGGGTGTCGTACATCCCCCACTGCATCTCCCTGAAAATAGCTGCCCACATGAACGTTTATTTCTCCAACATGCATGAACGAAAATGCTCCCAAAGTACTATTATTCTGTCACATTGAAAAAATAAATGTGGTAAATTATCACTGGTTTCAGTTAATACTCCATAACATATCTTGTGTACCCTTATTTAGCATGTAAGTTACTAGTAAGTCCATCATCTTAAACTTGTTCTTATACGGTGCCAACAACACTTAGTGTAGTTACAAGGAAAGAGGGCTGTAATATGAAGCGGCATCTGTTCCCACATAGTTACAGTGTAGTTACAAGGAAAGAGGGCTGTTATTTGAAGCGGTGTCTGTTTCCACATAGTTAGATGGAAAGAGAGCTGTAATTTGAAGCGGAACTACAGGGATAGCAGCAATGAGGCACGTACCTGTAACTACTAAAATGTCCATTATCAGACTTTGCAAGGCAGTGTCAGAGTAGTACAAAGGGAGTAGTGCAACAAGGACCCTGAGAGGCGGGGGGTGTGGTTAGTGATGGGAACAGGGTTACAGTGAATGGAAAGAAACTGTTCCTGAGCCTGGTGGTGCGAGAACGGGGAGACCTGTAACACCTGCCAGATGGTAGGAGGGCAAACAGTTGTGGGCTGGATCTGAAGGGTCACTGATAATGTGCGCCCTATGCAGACAATGCATGCGCTGGAGGCCTACAATGGCTGGGAGTTGGGCACCCGTGATGTGCTGGGGGGTTTTCACCATGGAGCATTCGCCAAAACCACTCTGTGGCGCAGTTCGCCAGACTACTATCGATTATGCAGCGGGAAAAGTTCACAAGGATCTTGGAAGACAGACGGGCCTTCTTCAGCATCCTCAAAAAGTACAGGCGCTGCCGTGCCTTTTTGACCAGGGTTGAGGTGTTGAGGGTCCAGGAGAGGTCCTCTGAGATGTGGACACCCAGGAATTTGAATCTGGACATACGCTCCACCTCAGTGCCATCAATGAGAACTGGGGCGTGACTGCACCCTTTAGACTTCCTGTACTCCACAATGAGCTCCTTGGTTTTCTTTGCATTGAGGGCCAGGTTGTTGTCAGCGTATGTACATTGACAAAATGTTGTTTTGCAGGTTTTACTGCATTTTTTGTTGTTATTCTGTCTCTCACTGTTCAAATACACCTACCATTAAAATTATAGACTGATCATTTCTTTGTCAGTGGGCAAACGTACAAAATCAGCAGGGGATACATTTTTTTTTTCACTCACTGGAACTTTTGAAGGAGTGACAAAGACTGCCATGGTTTAGAGCCTGGGGACTGAGTTCTAATGCAGACTGCCAACTAGGTTGAAAAGATCTCTGGCACAACATCACGACAATGTAGAGTCCTATGAGGTGGCATTGGTTCTGAAGAAATCTAATTGTTGGGTTTGTTATTATGTCTCACAGTCTACCAAGGATGGTTACACCAATGACTGTTACATCTTTTGATGAGAAAACCATTTGTGATTACTATTATGGCAGTTATTCTGTACATGATGTACACCTTCCAATGTACATAAAGGACATGAAAACATTCTTAATGTACAGCTCCCGAAAAAATTAAGAGACCACTTTTTTTTCCAAAAAAAGTAGAAGAGGAAAGTTTTGAGTGAGGAAAAGAAGCGTCCACAGTGTGTGTCAGTATACACTCTACCTAGGTCACAGTGTGTGTCAGTATACACTCTACCTAGATCACAGTGTGTGTCAGTAAACACTCTACCTAGGTCAGTGTGTGTCAGTATACATTCTAACTAATGTTTATCCTCCCTGCTGTCTGTATGTTATCCACTCTCCCAAACACTGATATCAGACCTAAAATTGATATTACAGAAGGTGATCGATTAGCAGCTATTCCTTTCCCCTTGTATGGAGTTGGTAGAACAATAAAGGAAGTTTAATTAATCTAACAGGCTATTCAACAACTATTGCAAATGAGTGCCTTTCATGGATGCCTATGTTCCATCCTCAAGGATTCATTACAAACTGTATTTATGCATTCATTCAATGTTTAATTTTAATACTTGACTAGCTACCTGTGTTCAATATAAAGAAGTACAAATGTTTACAGTAGTTGACGGCAACTGTAAGTGACTGTAATCTGAAGAGTTACCATTATTGTTTCCTCCTGGATATTAACCCTATCCCAACACAAAACTGAAGAAATTCAATAGGAAGAATATTGCAATTAAGACAAAAAAAGATTAAATCCTTTTCCATAATCATAATGCATATTATCTCCGTGTTAAACAATTGACCCAAAATGTAACCCCAGACAACACAGTCCACTTACCCAGCTGGTCAAGTCTCTCTGTGGACACAAAGAAAACACATTAATATATCTGATCATTATAATATTAATAGTACTCATAATGTATATTATCTCCGTGTTAAACAATTGACCCAAAATGTAACCCCAGACAACACAGTCCACTTACCCAGCTGGTCAAGTCTCTCTGTGGACACAAAGAAAACACATTAATATATCTGATCATTATAATATTAATAGTAATCATAATGTATATTATCTCCGTGTTAAACAATTGACCCAAAATGTAACCCCAGACAACACAGTCCACTTACCCAGCTGGTCAAGTCTCTCTGTGGACACAAAGAAAACACATTAATATATCTGATCATTATAATATTAATAGTACTCATAATGTATATTATCTCCGTGTTAAACAATTGACCCAAAATGTAACCCCAGACAACACAGTCCACTTACTCAGATCTGCCTTAATGTCCCCTGTAGACACAAAGAAAACACATTAATATATCTGATCATTATAATATTAATAGTACTCATAATGTATATTATCTCCGTGTTAAACAATTGACCCAAAATGTAACCCCAGACAACACAGTCCACTTACTCAGATCTGCCTTAATGTCCCCTGTAGACACAAAGAAAACACATGAATATATCTGATCATTATAATATTAATAGTATATTAATCATAATGTATAGTATATTAATCATAATTTATATTATCTCTGTGTTCAACAGTTGACCCACAATCTAAGACCAGACAACACAGTCCACTTACCCAGCTCTGACCTAGCCCCTGTTGACACAAAGAAAACACACTCATGTATCTGATCATTATAATATTAATAGTAATCATAATGTATAATAACTCCGTGTTCAACAGTTGACCCATAATGTAACACCAGACAACACAGTCCACTTACTCAGCACTGACATAGCCCCTGTTGACACAAAGAAAACACATTAATATATCTGGTCATTATAATGTTAATAGTAATCAAATGTATATTATCTGTGTTAAAAAGTTGACCCATAATGTAACACCAGGCAACAAAGTCTACTTACACTGCACTACACCAGGCCCTGTTGACACAAAGAAAACACAATAATATATCTGATCATTATAATATTAATCATAACATATACTATCTTTGTGTTAAAAAGTTAACCCATAATGTAACACCATACAACAAAGTCTACTTACTTTGCTGTTCCTTCATTTTCTCTGTAGACACAAAGAAATTCAAATATCGGATCATTATAATATTAATAGTAATTATAACGTATATTATCCCTGTGTTAAACAGCTGACTCATAATGTAACACCAGACAACACAGTCCACTTACCCAGCTCTTCAATTTTATCTTCTGTAGACACAAATAAAGATCATTAATATCTGATCATTATGAAATTAATAGTAATCATAACATATATTATCTCTGGGTTAAACAGTTGACCCATAATGTAACACCAGACTACAAAGTCTACTTACTTTGCTGTTCCTTCATTCTCTCTGTAAACACAAAGAAAACACAATAATATATCTGACCATTATATTAATAGTAATCATAATGTATATTATCTCTGTGTTAAACAGTAAACCCATAATGCAACACCAGACAACACAGTCCACTTACTCAGCTTTGCTTTCTTAATCCCTGTAGACACAAAGAAAACATATTAAAATATCTGATCATTATAATATTAATAGTAATTATAACGTATATTATCCCTGTGTTAAACAGCTGACCCATAATGTAACACCAGACAACACAGTCCACTTACCCAGCTCTTCAATTTTATCTTCTGTAGACACAAATAAAGATCATTAATATCTGATCATTATGAAATTAATAGTAATCATAACATATATTATCTCTGGGTTAAACAGTTGTCCCATAATGTAACACCAGACTACAAAGTCTACTTACCTTGCTGTTCCTTCATTCTCTCTGTAAACACAAAGAAAACACAATAATATATCTGACCATTATATTAATAGTAATCATAATGTATATTATCTCTGTGTTAAACAGTAAACCCATAATGCAACACCAGACAACACAGTCCACTTACTCAGCTTTGCTTTCTTAATCCCTGTAGACACAAAGAAAACATATTAAAATATCTGATCATTATAATATTAATAGTAATTATAACGTATATTATCCCTGTGTTAAACAGCTGACCCATAATGTAACACCAGACAACACAGTCCACTTACCCAGCTCTTCAATTTTATCTTCTGTAGACACAAATAAAGATCATTAATATCTGATCATTATGAAATTAATAGTAATCATAACATATATTATCTCTGGGTTAAACAGTTGTCCCATAATGTAACACCAGACTACAAAGTCTACTTACCTTGCTGTTCCTTCATTCTCTCTGTAAACACAAAGAATGTGTGTATGACAGTATTCATTTCATTAACAAAAACAGTGATGAAAATATGCATTAAATACAGTGGATATAAAAAGTATCCACACCCCAGTTAAAATGCCAGGTTATTATGATGTAAAAGAATGAGACAAATATGAATAATGTCAGATGTTTTTCCACATTTAATGTGACCTATAACGTGAACAATTCAATTGAAAAACAAACTGAAATCTTTGAGGAAAAAATATAAAAAAATAAACTCACAATAACTTGGTTGCATAAGTGTGCATACCCTTAAACAAATACTTTGTTGAAGCACCATTTCATTTTATTACAGCACTCAGTCTTTTTGGGTAGGAGTCTATTAGCATGGCAATATGCTAATAGTCTTGACATGGCAATATTTGCCCTCTCTTCTTTGCAAAAGCGCTCCAAATCTGTCAGATTGCAAGGACATCTCCTGTGCATAGCCCTCTTCAGATCACCCCACAGATGTTCAATTGGATTCAGGTCTGGGCTCTGGCTGGGCCATTCCAAAACATTAATCTTCTTCTGGTGAAGCCATGCTTTTGTGGATTTGGATGTGTGCTTTGGGTCATTGCAGTGCTGAAAGGTGAACTTCCTCTTCATCTTCAGCATACTCACAGACGCCTGAAGGTTTTGTGTCAAAATTGCCTGGTATTTGGAACTGTTCATAATTCCCTCCAACCTGACTAAGGCCCCGGTTCCAGCTGAAGAAAAACAGCCCCAAAGCATGATTCTGCCACCACCATGCTTCACTGTGGGTATGGTGTTCTTTGGTGGTTTGTGCAGGTTTTTTTTTGCTTATGGCTGATTATGGTTTCATCAGACCATTACACATTTTCCCACATGGTTTTGGGGGACTTGATGTTTGTTTTTGCAAACTTCAGCCAGGCTTGGATGTTTTTTGTTGACCCATAATGTAACAACACACAACACAGTCCACTTACCCAGCTCTCTCTCTGTTGACACAAAGAAAACACATTAATATATCTGATCATTATAATATTAATAGTAATCATAATGTATATTATCTCTGTGTTAAACAGTTGACCCATAATGTAACACCAGACAACACAGTCCACTTACTCAGCTCTGCCTTTTCTTTCTCTGTAAACACAAAGAAAACACATTAATATATCTGATCATTATAATATTAATAGTAATCATAATGTATATTATCTCTGTGTTAAACAGTTGACCCATAATGTAACACCACACAACACAGTCCACTTACCCAGCTCTCTCTCTGTTGACACAAAGAAAACACATTAATATATCTGATCATTATAATATTAATAGTAATCATAATGTATATTATCTCTGTGTTAAACAGTTGACCCATAATGTAACACCACACAACACAGTCCACTTACCCAGGTCTACTATATTTCTCTCTGTAGAAACAAAGAAAACACATTAATATATCTGATCATTATAATATTAATAGTAATCATAATGTATATTATCTCATAATGTATATTAGGCATTGACTGTGATGTGGTGCCTGGAGGGTATACCCTCATCTGTTAACTATCAAACCGTTTTTGAATCTTCTGTTCTCCCCTCGTTCCTACAGTTCAAACTGATATTTCCATCCATGTGAATTAAACTGTGTGAACAATAACGGGTGTGAAATACAGATTTTCCACTGGCTAATTACATTTGGTACACTTTACACATAATGTGTAGAACACTGTGCTTACAATTGTAATTAAGGCCTAATTGTAGGTAATATCAACATTGTAAATAAACATTATGATAATGGTGATATGTTTAGGCTCCTATAGGTTAATGTGACAATAACTGTGATTGGACTAAAATGTGACTAAAACATAATGGCTCACTGCTTTTTCAAATTAAATGAATTAGACAAAAAAAATAAAAATATATATTATAAAATTACATGATCGATGATGTCCGAAGCTTCATTTGACCAAGTTCTTTCCAAACTGGAACACAACACCCCACAGGGCTCAAATGACCAAATACCAGATATATTCATCTAATAGTGTAGTTACCCCTTTCAATGGTCTTCATTATTCATTCATCCTTACCATTACTTCGAATACACCGCTCCGGGCTAAATACAATGTCTAAATCAAACTGTCATACTACATTTTGTCCAGCAGATGTCCCTGCTGTGCACTGTGTTGGAAAGCTTCAAGTTGATTTTTCAAAACAAGTCTCTATGGTTCAGAAAGGCTTGATTTCCTATCCCTACTTTTGACTTCTTACAAAATAATAAAGAGCAACATACATGAACTGAAAACAAACTAGGGTAACTTAAATACGGTCCCCAATAAGAGGCAACCCCTTATGTTGTTGCCCACGTGGGCGTTGAAGTCCCCCAGTAGAACGATAGAGTCCCCAGTCGGAGCACTTTCCAGCCCCCCTCCCAGAGACTCCAAGAAGGTCGGGTACTCTGCACTGCCGTTCGGCCCGTAGGCACAAACAACAGTGAGAGACCTATCCCCGACCCGTAGGCGCAGGGAAACGACCCTCTCGTTCACCGGGGTAGACTCCAACACATGGCGGCAGAGCTGGGGAGCTATAAGCAAACCCACACCAGCCCACCACCTCTCACCATGGGCAACTCCAGAGTGGTGAAGAGTCCATCCTCTCTCAAGGAGTGTGGTTCCAGAGCCCAAGCCGTGCGTAGAGGTGATCCCGACTACCTCTAATCGGAACCTCTCAACCTCACGCACTAACTCAGGCTCCTTCCCCGCCAGCGAGGTGACATTCCACGTCCCTAGAGACAGTTTCTGTGTCCAGGGATCGGGTTGTCTAGGCCCCCGCCTTCGACTGCCACCCGATCCTCTCTGCACCGACCCCTTATGGTCCCTCCTGTGGGTGGTGTGGGTAGTAATCATAATGTATATTATCTCTGTGTTAAACAGTTGACCCATTATGTAACACCAGACAACACAGTCCACTTACCCAGCTCTGCCTTCCTTCCCTCTGTAGACACAAAGAAAACCCATTATTATATCTGATCATTCTAATAGTAATAGTAATCATGATGTATATTATCTCTGTGTTAAACAGTTGACCCATTATGTAACACCAGACAACACAGTCCACTTACCCTGCTCTGCATTCCTTCTCTCTGTAAACACAAAGAAAACCCATTATTATATCTGATCATTCTAATAGTAATAGTAATCATGATGTATATTATCTCTGTGTTAAACAGTTGACCCATAATGTAACACCAGACAACACAGTCCACTTACCCTGCTCTGCATTCCTTCTCTCTGTAAACACAAAGAAAACCCATTATTATATCTGATCATTCTAATAGTAATAGTAATCATGATGTATATTATCTCTGTGTTAAACAGTTGACCCATAATGTAACACCAGACAACACAGTCCACTTACTCAGCTCTGCCTCAGCTTCCTCTGTGGACACAAAGAAAACACATTAATATATCTGATCATTATAATATTAATAGTAATCATAATGTATATTATCTCTGTGTTAAACAGTTGACCCATAATGTAACACCAGACAACACAGTCCACTTACTCAGCTCTGCCTCAGCTTCCTCTGTGGACACAAAGAAAACACATTAATATATCTGATCATTATAATATTAATAGTAATCATAATGTATATTATCTCTGTGTTAAACAGTTGACCCATAATGTAACACCAGACAACACAGTCCACTTACTCAGCTCTGCCTCAGCTTCCTCTGTGGACACAAAGAAAACACATTAATATATCTGATCATTATAATATTAATAGTAATCATAATGTATATTATCTCTGTGTTAAACAGTTGACCCATAATGTATGAGGTGGATCCACCAGGGTGTCAGAGTGACCAGCATGAACTCTGTGCCTGAGAGAGACACCTGCATGCCTGAAAGCGTTCACCCATCAGACTGTAACCTGACATCTACAGCAGGGCCCATCAGATCCTGATATTACAAACACTAATGAGCCAAATCATTATGACCACCTGCCTAATATGCTGTTGGTCCTCAGTGTGTCACCAAAACAGGGCAGACACGCCGAGGCATGGACAAGACCCCTGAATGTGTCCGGTGGTATCTGGCACCAAGACATTAGCAGCAGATCCTTATCCTTTAAGTTGTGAGGTGGGGCCTCCATCGATCAGACTTGTTTGTCGAGCACATCCCACAGATGCTTAATCAGATTGAGATCTGGGGAATCTGGTCCAGGGTGTGATGCACTGTGTGTTGTGACACATTCCTCCCATAACCATCATTCATGTTTTCTGTGATTTGTGTCATAGTTGACCTTCTATCAGTTTGGACCAGACAGGATAGCCTGTTGCCCTCGCGCATCGATGAGCCTTGAATGCCCAAAACCCCGTCGCCGGTTTGTGGACCTCCTTGGACCACTGTCACTAGGGACTCACAGTAAACCACAAGCCTTGCCATTTCAGAGATGGTCTGACCCAGTTGTTTGGCCATATAAATTTGGCCCTTGACAAAGTCGCTCAGGTCTTTACTCCTGCATCCAACACATTGACTACAAGAACTGATTGTTCACTTACCATCTAATCTACCAAGACCTTAACATGTGCTCCCTTTAGGAGATGATCAATTTTAATCACTTGAACAGTGTGGTCATAATGTTTTGGCTAATGAGTGTATAAAATAGGGTAAACTGGAAAAAAAAGAATTTAGAACTGATATCTTGTGTATCTATGACAAAAATAAATTCATATAATATATAATATAGAATGAGGATAGAAGTAAGGCTTTGGCTGTGAACCTGGCTTTTCTTGTTGCTCTAAAGAAAAATAAAATGTTGGTACAGATCCAAAGCAATTTGTTCATTTGTAGATCACATTTATACTAATTCTCTTTACCAATTTGTTCCTTTGTAGATCACATTCATGTGGATTCTCTATACCATATTAATATGTGTTTGTCCTGTAGCCCACGTGTCTAATTCATTTTGTAAAACCAGAAATAAAAACCAGTTGAATGAAGAACCATCAAAAAATGCAGACAGCCCTGTTTATTCCTTCTGTCTAAATAGAGGAGTGACGGGGGGAGTAGGGTGTCTAAGATTCTAAATAGAGGAGTGACGGGGGAGTAGGGTGTCTAAGATTCTAAATAGAGGAGTGACGGGGGAGTAGGGTGTCTAAGATTCTAAATAGAGGAGTGAGGGAGGAGTAGGGTGTCTAAGATTCTAAATAGAGGAGTGAGGGAGGAGTAGGGTGTCTAAGATTCTAAATAGAGGAGTGACGGGGGAGTAGGGTGTCTAAGATTCTAAATAGAGGAGTGACGGGGGAGTAGGGTGTCTAAGATTCTAAATAGAGGAGTGACGGGGGAGTAGGGTGTCTAAGATTCTAAATAGAGGAGTGACAGGGGAGTAGGGTGTCTAGGATCCTAAATAGAGGAGTGATGGGGGAGTAGGGTGTCTAAGATTCTAAATAGAGGAGTGATGGGGGAGTAGGGTGTCTAAGATTCTAAATAGAGGAGTGACGGGGGAGTAGGGTGTCTAAGATTCTAAATAGAGGAGTGACGGGGGAGTAGGGTGTCTAAGATTCTAAATAGAGGAGTGACGGGTGAGGGGGGAGTAGGGTGTCTAAGATTCTAAATAGAGGAGTGACGGGGGCTTTTCTTGATTCAAAGCATTTTGTTCATATGTGGGTAACAATCTGAGCATGTAGTTATTCTCTTTACCTTTTCTGTCTCACTCTTTATGGTTTTAACATCTGCCACTGACTCTCCCCTGTAATGTTTCTCACTTTACTTACTCTCTTATTTGTTGGTCCTGTAAGTCACGTGTCTCATTCATTTCTGAACACCAGAATTAAAAACCTGGCAGTTGAATGAACTATCATCAAAAAATGTAACTGTCTAACTTACTAAATAGAGGAGTGATGGGGATGTGACTAACATTCTTTGTCTTTTGCTCTGTTTAAATTTAGGAGGACATGAGCCCTTGGACCACACCTCAGGACTACCAGGTCCAAAGGACTCGTATCTGTCCCTGTCTTAAGTCCACCTGGTTGAGTTGCAGATCAAGTAGCTGAAGATACCTGATGATTTCAACTGCCACTCCGCTGATGAATTGATAAAACATGAAGACAATCATGTTCATCAGCAGAATGTACTCCGCATGTGTACTGAAACTTTGGGGCCTTTTGCAAAATTATTTTCTTGAAATATGTCAGAGAAAAGGTAGATCCAGAGCCATTCCCCAAAAGTACAAAATTAATGGTTTCCATTTCTGGCACATATCCATCAGCCTGACTCTGGAGTTGTTTATTTATGCCAAATGAAGGACCACTTAAAGATCAATGTCCAACTTACTTTGTTTTCTCCAGATGAAAAGACCTACTAGAACTGCAACAGCCAGTAGTGCCAGGACACCTATTATTAGACCAGCCTTCTGCCCTCTGGACCATGGAAACACACCACCTGAAACACAGAATACAGAACCATTACAACACACAGGACCCATAACTGTGGGAAGTAATACAGAACCATTACAACACACAGGACCCATAGCTGTGGGAAGTAATACAGAACCATTACAACACACAGGACCCATAGCTGTGGGAAGTAATACAGAACCATTACAACACACAGGACCCATAGCTGTGGGAAGTAATACAGAACCATTACAACACACAGGACCCATAGCTGTGGGAAGTAATACAGAACCATTACAACACACAGGACCCATAGCTGTGGGAAGTAATACAGAACCATTACAACACACAGGACCCATAGCTGTGGGAAGTAATACAGAACCATTACAACACACAGGACCCATAGCTGTGGGAAGTAATACAGAACCATTACAACACACAGGACCCATAGCTGTGGGAAGTAATACAGAACCATTACAACACACAGGACCCATAGCTGTGGTAAGTAATACAGAACCATTACAACACACAGGACCCATAGCTGTGGGAAGTAATACAGAACCATTACAACACACAGGACCCATAGCTGTGGGAAGTAATACAGAACCATTACAACACACAGGACCCATAGCTGTGGGAAGTAATACAGAACCATTACAACACATTACAACACACAGGACCCATAGCTGTGGGAAGTAATACAGAACCATTACAACACACAGGACCCATAGCTGTGGGAAGTAATACAGAACCATTACAACACACAGGACCCATAGCTGTGGGAAGTAATACAGAACCATTACAACACACAGGACCCATAGCTGTGGGAAGTCATACAGAACCATTACAACACACAGGACCCATAGCTGTGGGAAGTAATACAGAACCATTACAAAACACAGGACCCATAGCTGTGGGAAGTAATACAGAACCATTACAACACACAGGACCCATAGCTGTGGGAAGTAATACAGAACCATTACAACACACATTGAGTAGTAGAACTATAATTACGGTAGGGCATACGAATTAAACAAGCATTACAAGAAGCTCAACAATGTGCAGCCTGTTAATTATTGTTATTCGTGGGATTTAGAAAGTACAGGGCCTGGAGCTGTTTCACAGGAGTTGGTAAATAAGGTGATGAATAGAGTAGAAAGTGATTCGGCCCAGTTTATGGATAAGGGTGACTTAAATTGTTCGGTGAAGGGTTCAGAAAGTCAAGTTGTTGGTAGGAGTGCACAATATATTGACTCAATACTGTTATCGCAATATCACTATGCAATATCAAAATCGAAAATGCTACAGAAAGTATGCGATACTCTGTTTATGTTGTGGAAAGATGCATCCGGTGGCTGTGTGACTTAGTTGTGTTTGATTTAGAGCCTGCTTGAAACCACTATAGAATGATCGTGTTTCATTGGCCAGTTGTCCTTTCACATGCACGTGTGAGCGCACAGGTCCACTATATGAACATACCCTATGGAGCATGACGTGTGTATTTCGACAGCGTGTGGAGAGTGAGAGAGTGTGAGAGCATGAAGCGAGTCAGATGAGCAACAGAAAAGTAGGAAGATGAGTGTGGCTCAGGGAGACAACGAAACAACAGAGATTGACGAGTAATGTAATTTTGATCCAAGTCACAAAAAGCATTACAAAAGTATAATCCAAAATAAATATCAACATCTTGGCATTAAATGGAGTCGGGAGTTTAGAAGACTGCGTGATAAAGAATGAGTGAGTGCCCGGTATTTGCGACAGAAGCAATGCTTCTAAAATGACTTTCCACTAGATTTGAGATTTAATCAATTTAAAAAATCTGAAATGATGTATGAGCCGCCAAGAAATACAATAGACAACCTGAAACACCGGACTCTTCTAGTGAACAGCGTTCAGATTCACTATAAGGTAGGCTACAAAGCTTTGTGTAGCTAGTTTGCCGGCTGGCTCCATGCAATCTTTTCTCTTTATGTTTTAAAAATGATTTTGCTTTCAGTGTTGATTAAGTACAGTGTCTTAAACTCCAATACCTGTGATTGGCTCTGTTTGAGAGTTGACAAGCATTCCTCTACTGTAGAGACTGAACTTGGGGGCATATCCAATTAAAAACTTTAGATTCAACTTTACTGTGATTGAACATACAAGTACAGTACAACAAAATGCAGTTAGCATCTAACCAGAAGTGCAAATAGAAGAGGGCAGAAACTACAAGTATTAAATATAGTGTATGTTACAAGTGGGATGTATAGATGTGCAGTGAAGGCAAATGCAAGTGCAAATTGCAGTTCTAAACTCCATTTTGCCATGCGCATCCTGTATTCTAAAAAGTTGTACTGGGTTGCCAGGTCTGCTGTACTACCAGTACAACATGTCCTGTTCTGTAGACATGTTCTTTATTTATTAATTGTGATGGTAATTTTATCGATCAGAACTCTTTAAGAAGGAATTACAGAAATTAAATTCTCTGGGCACAATTAATAGTTTATTAATTATTTATTTGCAAATAAGAGAGACGCGTCAACCGCTTACAAACTTAATCGTCTGAAGAGTCTCTAACTCAAAATAGCTCATTCAACAGTATCACATATCATATAGAAAAGGGGTGTGGTAAGTTGTTGCCCATCTGTCTTGTCAATGAAACACATTCCCTTTGTTCTATCACGTCCTAGGCTCCACACAAGTCACATGTTGTCCTCCCCCATCTGGTTAACTTTCTCAACCCTTGAGGGAAACTTAAAGCATCTGGACAAACAACAGAGACACTAAAGGGTTATACAGATGGGCAGATTTACGATGAACCCTATAATCTGCTGTTAGCAATCAAGAATGCCCCCTAGGACGAATACCAGATCCTTCTCTAACACATTCATTCTCACATCCAAACAATGGGACTCAGTCCTTTAAACAGTAAGAATGCATCAGGTTTAAGAATTTCCACAACATCATGTTGTACCAGTACAGTATGACTATCTATTGAAATAAACACTTGTGTAGTAAGAACTTGTTGTTTTCATATGTTATTCATCTATTTTGATGGGTTTTCCAATAACTTTTGTGGTTTTACATATGTTTAAGAATATCAAAATGAATATCGATATTGCAATATTCATGATCAATATTGCAATATCACGTTGTAATCATGGGCGGAGTAAAATGCCAGCAATAATTGCAAATACACAATCAATCTATAGAGTCTCCTGAACATTTCCTGCAATACATTCACCGCGGTGTATAGAATAGTTTTTTCTGTATGAGTCAATATGTATTTAATATCCATTGAGTTACATTCTGGCCAATGGGGTGGGCGGAGTAAAACACCAGCAACAATAGCAAATACACAGTGCCCCTTGATTTTTTTTGCATGTAATCACTCTATAGAGTCTCCTTGACATTTCCTAAGATACATTCACTGCGGCGTATAGAATAGTTTTTTCTGTAACGATACATTTAATATTATTATCGCGTTTTACCAAAGACTTCTATTTTGAAGGCAAACTCCACAAACCGGAAGTTTTATTGTTGCTACAGAATCTCTAATGTTGCCAGCATGATGCTACTCAAGGTATAGCCCACGTTTTGTAACCCCATCGCCAGAATAATGTGTTCAAGTGCTTTTGATGTAGTCCACATTGAAAAACGTAATTTAAAGTTTGTCGCACATTTATGGTAGCCCCTCTCCAGCGCACTGCGTGCCAGCCCTCGTGTCTCATAAAATCAGGGAAGAGTACCATTCTATGTGGTCCATACCAGTTGTTTAGATTACTATCAGGAGTTAATAACATGCACACATTTTCAGAAAAAGTTCCCCCCAAATGATCAGATATGGCCATTGGCCCCATAGTGGTGCTAGACTTGCCAATCCGTATGCCGAACCAAATTCTAACAACCAAGCTTGCTAGAAAAACAGAGACTGCATGCTTTCGGCAGAGCAGCAGTAATCTTCAGTCTAAAGTATTAATAATGTCAATTCACTTTCATTTAAATATAAATGATCTCAGGTACTGTGTACACACTGACATTACCTTGACCTCCAGCTCATCACAAGGTGATATAAGTCGCAAGTGACCAGTAGAGATTGCCCAGCCATCGGCCACTATCAGAGCCAAGTTCTGCTGATAGCAATAGTTTGTAAAACATCCTATCGGCGCCGATTAATTGGCCAAATAATTATCCAGTCGACCTTTAGTGAAAATGACACTGTGCTGTTGTTACAGTACTTGGCCTCACAAGGTCTTAAAGCCAAGTTGAATAAGCTACAGTTCATCCAAAAGGAAGTTATTTTTCTGGGCCACAAACTAACAGCAGAGGGTAAAAGTCTCTGTGCAGAAAGAATAAAAGCCATTACTCTCACTGAAACACAACTTCTGTCTTTTCTGGGCATGACAGGTTTCTGTAGACAATGGGTTCCTGAATATGCTTGTTTGGTACAGCCCTTGCAGGACATGGCCTACGGCCAGAAGCTTGCATCACATGGACGCTGTTGCACAAGGCCTTCCCTTTTGTTGATATGGCGCCTGGTAAGATGGCGCCTGTGTGTTTGGCTTGCCGTCTGCTGCTCTCGTGTTTTCTTTTCTGTCTGTCTGATGTGTCGTTTACCTGCTGTACGCGGCTAGTGTACGCCTGTCAAGCTCTCCTAGACATCCGCATCTCTGTTGTGGATTCACTCGCGGACTTTGATACCGTGGACGTGGAATGCCCCCTTCACAAACCGTACGAGTCTCCCCGAACCATCTTCCTGCACGATGTCTGCCGGTGGCCACTAAACACCGTGCGGAGAAAGCGAAGGAGGAAACGAGGAAGCCGCGGAGGTCACATCACGAAACTGAAAGCTTATTTACAAGCTGACATTTCGTTTGGACGCAGATCTGCAGCATGGGACGCGGTGTACCGATGTCTTCGTCCTATTTTCCCTTTACATCTGAGTCATGTCACTCGGGTTGATCTCCGTAGTGTTGGCCTCCGCTCCCGGCGGAATGGAGTAAATCACGGAAATCTACGCTCATTGAGAAAAGCACCGCCATCTCACGTGACTATTCCTCCACCTAAGTTGGCGCTAATAAACACCTGCTCTGTGGTGAATTATACCTTTTTATTAAACGACTTCTACTCCTCACACAACTTGGATTTTATGTTCATAACAGAATCATGGATACAGGTCCCTTCTCAGAACTGGTTCCAGCAAACTGTACATGTTTTAACCCTCCTCGTCCTAGTGGACGCAGGGGTGGGATTATAACTATTTTAAATAACTCTTTCCTCACGCTGCCGGCTGGCCCCTGCAACAGCCTTTCCCAGCTTTGCATCTCAGCTTCTCCACCTAGATTGGAATGGTCCCATCTGTGTAGGGGTGATATACCACCCTCCACACTCCACTAAGGATTTTATACAGCAATTTACTGAGTTCATTGGCAACATTGCCACAAACTATGATCGCTTCCTTTTGGTGGGCGATTTTAATATTCATGTCTGCTGTCATTCAAATTCCCTGTCGCAGGAGTTTCTTGACTTAATAGATGCTTTTAATCTACTGCAGTGGGTCAGAAACTCTACTCACATTCAGGGCCACACATTGGACCTTGTGTTATCTTATGGGATTGATGTCACGGATATTGTATTCTCTGATTTTCTTCTCTCTGATCACAAGCCTATTTTATTCTCACTGTCTCTTCTGGAGCTTTCTCAACCCACTATCGCACCTGTTATGTCGCGGTTCTATTCTCCACAGTTCAGCATAAACTTCGACTTGTGCTTTGCTGAACTATGCTCTCACTTGCACTTGGACCAACCATTATCTGACCTGGATGCAGATCAGAATCTTAGCCTTTTAAATTCTACTTGGCTTAAAGTAACAAATGTGACTGCTCCTCTTAAGCCTCATAAACCCAAACCAAAATCAGATATGTGGCAAAATTCTGACACTCGTCACCAAAGACAAACTTGTAGAAAGGCCGAACGCAAATGGAAACGGGACAGGCTAGTTGTCTCCTTCAACATGTTCAAAGTCTCTCTTATAGCATACCAGAATGCTGCTACATCAGCTAAAGCCGTATACTTCTCAGACTTAATTGAGTCCAATCACTCCATCCCTAAGGTCTTGTTTTCTGTCATTCAATCTGTTTTAAATCCATCTGTAAAATTGTCTGATGCCTCAGATGCTCTATGTGAAGACTTCCAGAGATTTTTTATTAACAAAATCACTCAATTAAGGCTTAGTATCTGCCCTAAATTAACTCTCCCCCCTAGTATGTCACTTACCTCATGTGTTTGGGAGGCTTTTGATTCAATTAACCTCCTGACACTGAAGGATGTGAGCGCCAAGCTCAAACCTTCATTTTGCCCAAATGATATCATTCAGCCGAGATTTTAAAAATTAATCATCAACTCGGTGGGTCCAGGTATGGTATCTCTTATTAACAAGTGTCTAAACACAGGCTCTGTTCCGGCCAATCTTAAAGTGGCTACGGTCACTCCTCTGCTCAAGAAGCCTTCACTGGATCCTTCTGTTTTAAAAAATTAACGGCCCTCTGTCTTACCTTTCATTTCCAAGTTATTGGAGAAAATCGTGTTGGATCAACTCCAACACTTTTTGTCAAATAACTGTATATATGAGGTTTTTCAATCTGGGTTTAGGACTGCCCACAGCACTGAGTCCGCTCTCCTGCGAGTGCTAAACGACATGTATATCTCTTCCGACTCTGGAGACACTGTGGTTTTTATTTCTCTTAGATCTTTCGGCGGCTTTTGACACCGTTGACCACCCAACTCTGTTAGCTAGACTGGAGACGTGGGTGGGCATAAAAGGCTCTGTTTTGTCATGGTTCCAGTCTTACCTTTCTGACAGAAAGTTTTTAGTAAAGATGGGCAACTTCTCCAGCTCGATGGCACCTCTGAGCTGTGGTCTTCCACAGGGCTCCCTCTCTATTTTCTCTCTACATGCTACCGCTGGGCGCAATTTTTAGGAAACACTGTGTATCATTTCACTTTTATGCGGACGACACTCAAATTTACATTCCAATCAAGCGAAACAATCATGCAGCATTAAACTCTCTTCGTCTATGCTTAGAGGAGGTGAAGGCATGGCTGGCTCAAAATGTCCTCTCTCTAAATGATGATAAGACCGAGGTCATTGTTTTCAGCCCAAGTGAGAGGTCCCAGTGTACAAGCCCAGACTTGGGGAGTCTATCTCCCTTTAAATCTACCGGAGTGCGGAACTTAGGTGTTCTTGTTGACCAGTCCTTAAAGTTTGATAAACACATCTCATCTGTAATCAGTTCCGGTTTCGACCAACTTCATTTACTATCTAAAATCAAAGGCTTTCTCACTCCAATAACTCTGGAAATGGCGGTTCATGCTTTCATCACGTGTCGGCTGGACTATTGCAACTCACTATATTGCGGTATATCAGATTCTCCAATTTCCCGTCTTCAGTTAGTCCAAAATGCTGTGGCCAGACTTATCCTTAATTGGCGCAAATATGATCATATCTCTCCTATCCTCAGATCTTTACATTGGCTACCAGTTTGGCAGAGAATAGATTTTAAAATCCTCCTCTTTGTCTACCAATCTTTACACAACATAGCTCCGGTTTATCTCTCTGAACTTATTCATCCGTACATTCCGTCCAGAAGTCTCAGATCCCACGACCAGGCGCTGCTGGTAGTCCTTCGTGTCAGACTAAAGCGTAGGGGAGCGTGCTTTTGCGGTGGCAGGGCCTCGTCTGTGGAACACCCTCCCTCTAGAGATCAGAACAGCTTCAAACCTCTCTGCTTTTAAGTCTTTGGTTAAAACATACCTGTTCTCTTTCGCATATTGATGATTTTTCTTGGGCTGTTTTTACTATTTTACATTGGTGTCTTTGTTTTAAAGTTAATCTTAGTCTAGATGTTCTCTATATGTTTATGGGTTGTTTTGCTGCTTTTATTTTTTATATGCTTGTTCTGTAAAGCACTTTGGTCTGTCTAGCGGCTGTTTAAATGTGCTATATAAATAAATGAACTTGAACTTGACTGTCTGAAAGCTGTAACATATCTCAAGGCTGTGGCAGCGGCAGCAGTCCTGTTATGAATTCAGCCACATTCCTCCCCACTGTGGAATCTGAGCATTACCAATTACAATATGAATGTACGTTTTCATTGGAAGTGAATGTGCTTAGATAATGAGAACATAGATTATCAATGTAGGTTGCGCTCTGATAACCACAGGAATGTTTACATTGACCATTTGGCATGGGGGTTACTGTCTTGGAAACCTGATCTTTGCTATGTAGAAACGCCCTTAATGTATAGGCTAGCTGGCAACTAACATTACAGTGAGAAGATAATGGAACATTCACCGAATGACATCTGTGCTGCAATGTTCCAATGAACTTCAGCAAACTTCTCCCTTGATATGATACGGGTTCTACATTATTTTACCACTATACCACTGTACATATTTAAATAGCATGGCGCGAATAGGATACCATCAAGAACGAAAAGGATCATTAACAACGATGCCTGGAGTCGAAATAGACAGAAAGAAAAAGAACGTTTTCCAGTTAGACAAGATGGATTCCGAGGAAGTTGTACATGGACAGATGGAGAGTGTGGTACATAGGAAGAGAGAAGACAAAGGAAAGATGGCCGAGAAAGGACAACAGTCGAAAAGCGGGAAAGGAGACAAGCAAAATGGACAAAGCTTCATTCTGTTTGACCACCTGGCTGACCGACAGTAGTCTCAAGATGGAGTCTCTCTAATGGGATCCTGGAATCATGGACGATACTAGGAACTGACGTGAGCGTTCATAATCATTGATTCATAGTTCTTAAATGTTTATTTCGTACCTAACCAATAAATGAATCTGGAACTTATCAAGGAAACCTGATCACCTTCCTCAGTAATAGCCAAGATTATTTAATTGAATATTGCATGTAGTTTGAAAAACACTTTGATGGTATATAGCATGTTTTAATAGGCATTCGAAATAGTCTGTTTTCTGTCATGCTTGAACATGTTTTAATAGGAATTCAAGAAATAACCTGTTTTGTTGTGCTTTGTCATGTGTACTTATGTAATTTTGAGTCAAACGCATTTATTGCGTTGATGATAATGTTTAAAACCGTAAGGCCTCAAGGGGGGTCTCACAACAATGTGGGTATAGGCCTTAACCGAGGCCCAACTCATGGTAGCCATCCACTGCATGGCTGAGCTGTTTGCTAGCACACATGGGTACGTCGGAAACCTAGTGATTAATTAGAAATTGGTACAATGATTTTCTAATCTGGTAAAATAGTCTCATGGTTGTCTTACAAAAGGTTAAAGTATTGTGTTTCTCTCTCCTTATATATTGAATAAGCCCCAGAATGAAGAATCCACATGGTGATAGTATTTAACGTTAACGAGACACGCTGTGTCCCATGAGGACTGAATTCGAATCCAATATAGTTACAGCCTAAAAAGAGGGTTAAACAGCCAAAGCAAGTTTATTCCCCACAAAATTAGATGTTGTATTTTAAATGCTGAATTGAGTTTGGTTAAATAGTATAGTTTCTCTTATTTGTATTTACCAAAGATAACTGGGATAATACTTGTGTTTTTAAAACCAGCGCCTGATACTCATTGATGGAGTTTGAATTCTAAAATGGTAAACATCGCCATTCTTAAGAATTCTCTTAATTTCCACCCTATTGTTGAGTTGTGTAGATAATGATAAGCACATTTTTTTCAAACTGCAAAAATATTAGATGGGTTGGACACTAAATCTAAATCTTCAGTTAACGAAGGATGTCTGCAAAATTGAAAGGATAGTCTGAGGACCATGTCAGATTTTTTATGTGTGGGAATTTAATTCTCATATACTTTAAACAAACATTTGGCCTTTTTAATGGCTCACCCTGTGGGAAGCTGTCTTGTTACCTAAGGAAGTGGCCATATGTAAATGTGAGGCCCACATTTACATATGGCAGAGATGTTGTTTCTCTTGGTAATCGCACAGCAGATGCAGCCGCCAAAGCTGCTGCTCAGGCCCCCACTCATTCTGCTCTGCAAATGACCCATCTGACCCCCACAGTTTCCCTCTCTGACCTTGTTGAAGCGCAATCTCAGGCTTCACCTAAAGAGAGAACTGCCTGTAAAACAGCAGGGGCATCCTATGTGAATACGGTTTGGATTGATCCTAATGGTAACCCCAGTTTACCGAAATGTCTGTTTCATTTCTATGCGGTTCTCTCACATGGAAAAGATCACTCTTCAATAGGGGGGATGGTGAATATTGTAAATAAGTATTGGTACACACAGGGCTTTATGAATTATGCTCAACATTTTTGTTCAAAATGCCTAGTGTGTTTGAGGATTAATATAGGCCGGGGACAAGCAGTCCCCCAGTCCAGCCATCCTCCCCCTGATGGCCCCTTTGATCATGTGATGATGGATTTTATTGAGTTGAACCCCTGCGAGGGAAAGAAGTACTGTGTTGTGTTTGTTGATATGTTTTCTAAATGGGTTGAGGCTTTCCCGGCTGGGAAGGCTGATGCAACAGCAGTTGATAAGACATTATTGACTGAAATCATACCCAGATGGGGTATTCCTAAGGGTAGGGTAGACCGGCTATGATATGTCCCATAACAGACCACCTGACCACCCCAAGGGTAGACCCACTATGATATGTCCCATAACAGACCACCTGACCAGCCCAAGGGTACACCCACTATGATATGTCCCATAACAGACCACCTGACCACCCCAAGGGTAGACCCACTATGATATGTCCCATAACACACCACCTGACCACCCCAAGGGTAAACCCACTATGATATGTCCCATAACAGAGCACCTGACCAGCCAAAGGGTAGACCCGCTATGATATGTCCCATAACACACCACCTGACCAGCCCAAGGGTAGACCCACTATGTTGCACATAACATTTGCACATACCACATTGGTTCCCACTGAACTATTTTAGTTTTTTTCAAATGTTTACAAAAAATGCCATATACACCTTGAAATTGCTGCAACTTTTGTAGAAAATTATAGTTTCTATCCCATTTAAAATGGTCTTGTAATTTCCACCATGAGAGCATTCTAATCAACTATAAATTGAGAACAGCTGAACAGCAGTAGTTTTCTAGTCAGTTACTAGTCATGGCTAAAAACAGAAATAGTTACGTTATTCATTTGTATCTCCAGCACAATGTCTCACCGTGTTTTGTCAAGGTACAATCAAATACATTAAAAACAAGACAGCTGAAAAGGGATTTACATCCACAACAGTTTTTTTTCTTCCAAAGGAACCTGGACAACTTGTTAGAATTCATGGTATCATGGACCCCATCAAGTAACAGAAGACATTAAATCAAAACCTGAATACTTACAACCACATCCAAGTTTATGAACACCCCTACTGACAATGACCAATCAGATGGAAGAGGATGAACACCCCTACCTACAGTGACCAGTCAGATGGAAGAGGATGAACACCCTTACCTACAGTGACTAATCAGATGGAAGAGAGCACAATGCCCAATTGTGCTGAAAGGGATTTATTTTTACGGGCAGCCAGGGAATTTGTGAACATGCCTACACCTTCATTTACTATATGAAAGAGAGGGAAGTATAAACACAACCTACTTTAGCTCATCTCATAACAAGCCTCCAGACTCTACAAACAGTAAATAATTGACCACACCTGGAACACGAACCTCTGTCAACCAGTCAATCAATCAATCAATCAAATGTATTTATAAAGCGCTTTTTACAACAGCAGTTGTCACAAAGTGCTTTACAGAGACACCCGGCCTTAATCCCCAAGGAGCAAACAACAGTAGTGTTGAATTTTAGTGGCTAGGAAAAACTCCCTAAGAAGGTTGAATTTTAGGAAGAAACCTAGAGAGGACCCAGGCTCAGAGGGGTGACCAGTCCTCTTCTGGCTGTGCCGGGTGAGATATTAAGAGTCCAATTGGAATAATAAATTTCTCTGGGCTAAATCCAGAGTCTATTTGATTTTAGACTAGGTCAGAAGTATGAACAGGTGGACAAGGACAGGGACAGCAACGGGCCCCCCAAACCAGGTAATCCGCAGGTGTGGACCAGGACCTCATCTCCTTCTAAAATTTTAAACTGGAGGAAACTGAGAAAAGTTAGTAGTACATCCCTCATAGTCTGGTCTAACAAGGTGTCTGGTATTCAGGTTAACTAATGAAGACCTCACCTGGGACATGAATCTCTGTCCACTAGTCTGGTCTAACAAGGTGTCTGGTATTCAGGTTAACTAATGAAGACCTCACCTGGGACATGAATCTCTGTCCACTAGTCTGGTCTAACAAGGTGTCTGGTATTCAGGTTAACTAATGAAGACCTCACCTGGGACATTAATCTCTGTCTCCATCTTGTGGTTGATCTTCTGCTGTTGAACTCTACATGTGAACATGTCAGTCTTCTGGACGGTCACATGTCCTCTCACAGTGTATCGACCCTCTGAGTCTGTCTCTGTCTCTGTAGATCCATCAGGGAGGATGTTTCCATCACTGTCCACCCAGGTCATCTCAGGTTTAGGGAACCAGCCTCCAGAATCACACTTCAGGACCACCCCATAGTCTTTAGGTCCCACAACAGAGATGACTGGCTGAGATACAGCTCCTACACAGATAGAGTTCAATGAGATACAACACCTACAGATACAATAGAGATCACTGAGATACAACACCTACACAGATAAAATAGAGATCACTGAGATACAACACCTACAAAGATTCAATAGAAATCATTGAGATACAACACCTACAGATACAATAGAGATCACTGACATACAACACCTACAGATAGAATAGAAATTACGATGAGACCACTCCCATCAGGATAGAAATGTTTCACCATAGGTCACAGATGATCATAACTTGGTATTTATTTGCAGTGATCCTTCCCTCTAAAGGCACAAGTGGACCCAAACCATGGCCGGAAATAGAGCCTCTCATTTAGGTTTCCCTTTAATTTGTCAACAGCCAGTATCTCACCTCATAAGGTGTAATATATGAGTGAAATGTCTTTAATCTCTTGCCTATTCCATCGTACATTTTGTTTGCAATCATTATATCTTTGGTCTGGTCATCAAACTGATGGAGCAGTATGATCAATGTTGACTTACCAACATCTAGTTGAATTTCTGCTTCCTTAACACCACCCAGTGATGGAACCGAACATCTGTAAATTCCAGCATCAGAGAGTTTCACTCTTGACAGTTTTAAGGAGATGTTGCCCTTCTTCAGTTCTTCTTCTTTACTAAGTGACGTCCTTCCTTTGTAGGATGGATTCTGGTCCGCATTGGAGACACGTTTGTTACGGTACAAATGCACCTGGTCAAGTATTAGGTCTGGTCGGGTCCACAATACTGATTGATCAACAGCACTGGAGGCTGGTTTCAAAGAGCAAAGGAGGATGACATCATCACCAGTTAAGGCAACAACTGGCTCAGTCTGACCAACAAGTTCAACTGTAACAGAATAAGAGAGATTACATTAAAAGACAGCCTGTATGGTGACACAATCACACACAAACACACTTGCCATACAGATCAGTTTTTGGAGGACTGTGGATAATTCTTAAATATTTTGAGTGAATGAAGCAATTCCCAATTCCCCCAACTCCAAGTTCAACATAAGTTATAGGTATTTTATTTTGGTTCTGAGTTAGAACTAAATATGCACATGCATGAGCTTGTCTGAAGCCCTGTCAGATTATTGCCAGTTTTGGAAGCTCAGACAGAAAATGTCATACATAAGTTTAACCATTTATTGGAGAAAGATGAACAACAGTCTTCAATTTTCACAGCTTTCTCATATATTCAAATATAGTGATTCAGTGCTGCTATTGCTTTGGTCTGAAACTGTGTGATAACCACACCCCAACCATTTGAATATACCAAATGGAAATGTGTCATTATGAATAAATGTGGCATCATGAAATAGAAGTCCACAGAAAAAATGCCACATTTATTTATTTCAAGTGACATTTATTTCATGATGACATTTCCATTTGGTATAGTCAAATGAATGACCAAAGCAACAGCAGCACTGAACCACTGAATTAGAATATATATTTTATTGACCTATATGGCATTCCATACAGTGCAACATGTGGGGGTGCTCTCGGAACAACTTGAATGTGGTGTGAGGTTTCTTAGCCAGATGATTAAAAAGCTTATTGAATTAACTTTGAGGTATGTCATTTATTGACGGTCCCTACCCTTTAGCAGACCACTGTGTTCGATACACCAGGATATAGAGTGAGTGGGTCTGTGAAAACAAGACCTGAAGGGTGTACTACGAAGCGAGGTAACTGGCTTATCCAGGCAACTTCATTAGTAACTTTGTGACATCCGGTGTTACTTCCAATTAATCCATACTCCAAAAGGTAGTACTAAGAGGTATGCTGTCATGGCAATTTACGCTGCATCTCTAAACTTCTCAGAGCAGATTACATTGTGGGCCCCTCCGCCCACAATCTCGTTGTGGAAAACTACAGCACATCTGATAGACCCACTTGACATTGGTGCATGGATTATGAGAGGCTCACTCCACAGGGCGAGGGTGTTTAGAGCAAGGCTGTAGCCATGGAGTCAACATTTGGGGGGACCAAATCAGCCGGGGGTCAGAATTCTTAAATCAAATATTCATAAGACTCTTAACCATAAATATTTACACAATCTGATATTACCCTGTCGTTGTTGTTCCTATAACATCATAATTTATGTTGCTCTAGGATCATCATTGCCACTGACCTGTATTTAGTTGGTTACCCCAGTCCAAAGACAGAATATTCCCCTGCCCTCCACCCTTTGACCTAAACCTAACCTCAGAGACCTGTGCCTAAACCTAACCTCAGTGGTACCTGTGCCTAAACCTAACCTCAGTTGTGCCAACATTAATTATGATGTTGTAGGAACAATTCCAACACGGCGATATCAGGTGAGTCATCCATATTTGCTCCTTTTCTCACTCACCTCAATGTCACCTGCTCTCCCTGGCCTGTTGGCATCCTCATGGCCTCTCTCTCTCTACTCTGAACCCACCAGAGTGAACATGAAATAAACACTATCGGTAAACACGTTGTGTTCCTTGCCGTGATGTTCAGGAATGGGTTACTAACCATTTCTGATCTGAATGGCAATGATTATTATCAATAAACATTGACTCGCCTCTTGTGCTAATGTATATTTATCATCTGACTGGTACTCAGAGGTTTTTCTCACTGCTCTCAGATTACTTTTGTTTTCTGAGGTTGCCCAAAAAACTGATGAATGTCACAGCCACACTTCCTCTTACTCATGATGACCCTCACTGTGAATGAAAGCTGGCTAATAAAACTGCACATTAATGATACAAACACTAATAATGCAATTTATCTTAAGCAAATACAACTATACAGAATACTATACGAATATGCAATCAATGAAAACAACTACTGCCTGCATAAATGACACATGCAGCGCAACATAAATGATTATAATTTTGTGGTACTTGTTGTGGACATTTCTTTATACAATGTATTCTCACTGAGTAAAGGACTGAGTCCCACTGTTTAGATAGGTAGAGGCATGTGGGGGATCTGGTATTTGCATAGGGGGCATCTATTGTCTGTCCAGATGCGGATCAATGGGTTTTAGGACAGGATAGGAGAAGATACACAACAGGGGGAGTAAGGTCAGTTGGCCCCTTTGGGTAAACACAACAGTAAACATTATGGCAGGAAGGATAAGGAGGGGGAAGATAGCATTTGACTTGTGTGATAGAACAAAGGGAATATGTGTGTGAAGTTGTTTGGAAGGCGTAGGCTACAGTGTGTAGACAGTGTGGAGTGATGGAAGCTTTGGGAAAGTTCGTGTGGAGTATATTGATCTGTGTTGTAGTTTTTTTGCTCAGGTTAGATGGCTCGTTCTCCTCTGATCGCCCGTCACCCCACCCCGCGGAGTTCAGCTGGACCGATCGGTGGGTCTCCTTGGAGGCCCGCTCAGGACACTGCATCGTTGGAGTCAGAACGTGGCCAAGCTCTGTGGACCTTTTCGTTGTGAACGTAGAAATGCTGTGGGCCGCTGGAGGCCGTTTTCTGCTCCGCTTTGGAAGTATTGAGCATGTCTACGCGTTTCAAGAAAAGTTCCAAAAGTGGGGAGTTGTACACGCCAGGTGTATACATCCGTAATCTCCAGTGTTTGCAGCTGAGACCAAAGAAGACTACAGATTGAGGTTGAGGAAGAGAGTGTGCTAACCGCTACGTTTAAAGTTATGAAGCTACCGCTAGACATTCGACTGGACATTGGATTTGGGAAGATGCCTGTGCGAATCAAGACAACGGCTCTACAGACGTATTGTTCCCTCAAGAATAGAGACAGTTTCGGCTTCTCTTTGGCCTCGCCATGAGCGATCCAACGGGAACACGCAGGAACGCTGAACCGCCTGAGGGAGGTGTGCGGACGGTCAGACAAGAGACGGACCAGAGGGAGCATCGACCGGTGAGATCATTCCTTAATACAGTTTTCATATGCTTTAGTAAACAATGTGGTTGGTTTTTGTAAGTCAGATTTGATGGTTTTGTGGAAGTTGATAGATGGATTTGAGAAAGTATGGTGACTAGAAGTAATTTTTTGAGTATTGCAGTCAGGGCGGCTGTAGTTAGAAACATGTCGTTTTTGTTCCGTGTCCTGACACCCATTCCCGTGAAGCAAACCTATTGCGTTGCAATTGGTGCTGGATTATAAGCAGCTGGACTGCGTGATGGAGTATAGCGTGCTCCTGTATATAATGGTTTTGGATGTTGAAGTGTGGTGTTTTGGTTAATAGCGACTGTAGTTAGGCCTGACAACCATTCCTATGCAGCTAACCTATTGCGTTGCGATTAGTGCTGGATTATAAGCGGTTGGACTGCTTGAACATCTGCAATTTAGGTTGGACTTAAATATGCAATTGAGATTGGATCTCATACTCTCAGTGCCTGTAGAAGGGAGTAGGGATTGCTCCTGTAAATTGCCGCAATTGTTGGTCAGCTTATGGTTTGGATCAGTAGTTATGCTACAGAAGTTGTATATGCACGCGCCACTTGTGTTTGTTCTGTATGTGGTTATGGCCCGAGTCACGGGCATTTGTCATTGTCTGGTTGTGGTCGGTCTAGTAAATGCATTTGTCCATTTTGGTATTCCCTGTGCACGAGGGATCTGATTGGCTGCATTGTATATTCCTTGATAGAATATTGGATCTCGTTTACCAGGTTGGTGTTAACTTGGAAGTTTTGTAATCGCAATGTTTTGTCTTGTTTGGTGTGCGTTTGGGCGAACGCTTACATTGCGTTGTTAATATGGTTCTTTGGGGAGGCCTACTCTTTCGGCTTTTCCCTTTGTGCTGAAATTGCGAAATTGAATTTGCCTGATGGCTGGCACACGTGGGAGTGTTAGCCTGCTAACTTAGGTGTTTAAGAGAATATTGTCCGAAATATAATTAGAGGGATAGCTTGGAAATTGGTATAATGATGATTCTGTGATTTGGTAAAATATGGTCTCGTGGTTTGGTAATGAGGGGTTAAAATAGTGTTTTCTCTCTCCTTGTATGGAGTGGGATGCAGACGATAGTGAAGGTTTTTAGTATTAAGATAACACGCTGTTTCCAATGAAAACTAGATTCAGCAAATATAGTCATAGCCTGCAAAAGAGGGTAAAATGACTACGGCCTGTTTATTCCCCAAATAGCCAAAGTCAGTTTATTCCCCGTTTAAATTAACCCGTAAAATTAGACGTCCTATTTTAAATGCTAAATTGAGTTTGGTTAAATAAAGGTGTTTTCCAACGATAACTGGGATAATACTTGTGTTTTTAAAACCAGCGCCTGCTACTTGTTCATGGAATGTATATTCTGGAATGGTACATTAGTGAACAAATAGGGTATTGATGTAACGGTGTTTAAGGCTACATTGAGTTTCCTTTGGATTACTTATTGTACCTTGATTATAGTGACGTCATAAATCTGTTTTCTGCCTGGATTGCCATTCTTAAGAGTTTCTTAATTTCCACCATAATGTTGAGTTGTTGTAGTGATAATGATAAAAATATTAGATAGGTTGGACACTAAATCTAAAATCTTCAGTTAACGAACGATGTAGGCTAAATTGATAGGATAGTCTGAGGACCAAAACGAACATTTGGCCTATTTAATGGCCTACCATAAATGGGTGGAGCTCAGAGTAGCAACCTTTCCCATTACATCAAGGTAGCATATTACTAAGGGTTAAATTTGAGTGTTCAGCCTGTTCTCACCCGTGGTAATTTTACCAACACAAGCATGTTCAGTTTTGGGATGATAAAACATTGTGAAAACTGAGTAAGTTTTCCTTTTGGTTGCTTTAATGTTTACATTTTATGGTTTCAAATCAAATTGTAGTAAGGGTGGAGACCTTGAGTCATCCAACATTGTTAATTGCTAGAACAAATTCGATGTCTTTGCATGAGATATGCGTGAAAGTAGCGATTTTGGCTGACCGCCACTATTTTGAATGACATAGACATACATCTAAAATTAAGTAAATTCCCTAGACTTTAGGAGGTAAATTGAGTCATGGCGTTTGTTGGTCTCAACTTAGTTTGGCCGTTGCCTGTGGAAATGCAAATTTTGATATGCTACTTTGGGAGTTCCTTCACACGAGCGACCGTGTGTGTGGTACAGTTTTTTTATTTCCTTTGAGGATGTTTTTCTTATTTTCGGTTGTTTTGGTTGGATTTTCAGTTTGCAACCTTTTATTGAATGCATGTTAGAATTTTCTTTTCATTTTGGTCCGGTAATGGTTCTGCTTTCACTTTGAGTCATTTTCGTTGACTCTGTCTTGAAAGCAGGGGGGATTGTATGAAATGATTATCTATAGTGGAAAAGAGTTGAACTTAGAGTTCAAGGCAAATTAAATAGGTACTTAAAGAAGTTACGTGAATAATCTAGTTTGTCAAATTGGGTTTTTGAAAAGTATGTTTCATGCGAAATCTAACATGGTTATGGTTGAGTGGAATACATCTTACCATTTTGAAATGGTTTAGCTAAGCAATAACTAATTTGATGGGTGTGTTACTGTTCATTTAGTTTAATATTTGATTAGAAGTAATCTTATTAATCTTATGCATTATGGAATAAGTGGGTAAAAAGGTGCAGGGAGCACATTTTGTTATTTCTTACATGTTTACTAGATTTTGCCATGTTTTAATTGATATTGAGAAAATAATTCTGCATCAAGTTATATTTCTGGAAAACCAAGTTGAGAAGTCTTACATAGTCTAAAATTGTAAAGAGGGGTACAGACCCCCTGGAGCACTCCACTCACTGACACAAAAAAAAACAGTTTGAGATGGATTTTAACTTGTTTGGACTCTTTAGAAGAGAAACAGACATTATCAAAATTGGATATTCTAATTTAATTTCTGTCCTAGTAAGCAATCATTGGAAAGTTAATGGTTAACAGAGGTTTCTTTGAGGTGAATGAAGAGAACAAGTTTGTTTCACTATTGTCTGGCCTGGGTTGTTTCTCAAGATAACAACAGTGTCCCTTATTGATAAGGTGACCATTCTTCAAGACCAGGGTCTACTATCCTTAGGTTAATAGACCACCCCCCACTCCAGTGAGAGCCCTGGGGGACAGGGAGTAAAAAGGGGGGGTCATGATTTATGACAGGATTTCAGAGTGTGTTTGATGTGCTAGGATAATAAGAATAGATTTAGAGACATTCACACTGAGTTTCATCTTGTAGAGAAATTAGGCTAAATAACAGTTATGTTAGTTGACCTTCAAGATGGTGTGAAATGTTTTGATTTGAAATAAGGTATTTTATCCTTTATGTGAAACAATGGTGAATTTGATTGTAGTTCTGATACAACACAATCAGATGTAAATTATATAGATGAACTGAGAATTGTTCATGAACTGCTCTTAGAGAGTGGTACTTCAATGTAAGCAAACTATATTAACTGATGAGTTTTTGGAACAGTAATGAGATATGTGAAATTGTGTTCTTCTGTTCTTTGTGTTGGTTGTTAAACCAACTATAGAAAAGAGTGGAATTGTTATTTTGCTACACTAGCAGAACAGAAGCACCAGAGATGTTAATGTTTTAACGATACTGTTATTGATTTCAACTGTTCTACTCTATTTGGAGAAAAGAAGTAGAGAGATATTGGAAATATAGGGTTTGAGTGTTTGATAGTGTGTGACTCTAATGTATCAGCGAGATGCAACAAGCTAACGTGATGGACATATGTGATGATGTACTGTGCAGTTGGAACTAATCTTCTCAAGGATAATTCACACATTCAGATACAGAACACTTGAAAGCGATTCGGCAACAGAGGACTTGCTGGAGCCCAGAGAGAGACTGAGCTTGGCTTAAAAGGACAACTGTGAGGTGGCTGAGAGGTGATGGATCTGTCAGACACACAGACAGACTGTCCTACAGCTGAGAGAGGAGTCTACTCTGGAGCGCTGCACGTCTAGGAGAGAGGAACCTGGGGTCGACGACACGCTACAGGAGGATTTCATTGTTTAAAGGTTAGACACAGGGAATTGAAGTCACTGAGGGAAAAGTGAATTTTCTGGTGCTAGTAACCAGCCACTTTCTACATGGCCTTTAGCTCTAGAGCCTTTGGCTAAAACTGGTCATCTTGGAGTTCACAATGGAGAACACACAGATTCTCCTGGCCTGGCTGATGAAGCAGCTAGAATGGAGACAACCAGAGCTGTGTCGGCATCTGAGCTATGAAGGACAACACCTTGGAATATACATCTGACTTTTTCGTTCTGTTACATCGACCTGCCAAAGAAATGGTTCATAACTGACTGTCTGACGTTTGGAGGAGCAGAACATTTGTGATGACTTTGGAAGTACATCTAAATGGAACCATGGAGAGGACTTTTCAGTGAATCGAGCAATTGGCATGAGAGGACTTTGTAACAGTGATAAATTGAAGGATGCATTCAGTGATAGGTGTTTATGATGATTTTAACATTAAAAAAAGGTTTTGCTGTTATGATGTTATGATTCTGTTTGATGACAATGTGTGATCTTGGATTTTGTACAGAAGGTAATGATCTAGAAGAATGTAAAGGAGGATCCAGGCATTTCGGATTTGTTCAGTTCTCTAATCACTAAGGGTAATAATATTGACTGGGTCATGTTGTTAAAGAGTACTGTTTTGTTGCAGTCCACATCCTAATGAGTGAACTGTTTAAGGTTTGATACCAAGGTTTGACATGGTATGAAGAGGATGGATTGTTGTGGAAATGTCTTTATACAATGTATTCTCACTGAGTAAAGGACTGTGTGGGATCTGGTATTTGCATAGGGGGCATCTATTGTCTGTCCAGATGCAGATCAATGGGTTTTAGGACAGGATAGGAGAAGATACACTTTAGAAATTGCCATCACATACTGCAGAACAATACTCTTGGAAAAGTTATTGCATGAAACTACATGAATTTCTCTCTAAATGTTAGAAAAAGTGACAGTTTGGTAACACTCATATTACAATCTAGTTTTCCACTTTTTTACAACACTTGAAAGTAGCTTAAGAAAAAGCGAGACAGTACAATGTTTGACATTGATTGTACCTACCGACAACGGTCGAGCAACTGGGGTACGGCAACAGAACTTGGACAAGCCATAAGCAGAACTGCAGTAAATCATACAACAAGAACCTGTAGTAATAACAAGAAACCAGGCAAGCCTAGTTCAACCTGCCGGAAAAAAAAGGGTTGATCGTGGCTGGCCTCTCAAGAATCGGTCACCCATGCGAAAGGCAGTGTCATTAACCAATACGCCCCCAAACTGCACATTTGCCAGGTGTCAGTATAGCTTCTTGACATTATATAATGTTGTCACTCATTAACATTACGTTACGTTTGAATATTTTGTTAGACACCATTAACTATTGTGTTAAACTGAGTAACGTTTCTTATTAAGTTTACCTCCACCACAAATAGCATCTATTAACTGTATGACTTTTGCCACTGGCCGTTTTAACAGCTTATTAGCAAGTAATATGGCGCTAAATCAATCAATCAATCAATCAAATGTATTTATAAAGCCCTTTTTACAACAGCAGTTGTCACAAAGTGCTTTACAGAGACACCTGGCCTTAAACCCCAAGGAGCAAACAACAGTAGTGCTGAATTTCAGTGGCTAGGAAAAACTCCCTAAGAAGGTTGAATATTAGGAAGAAACCTAGAGAGGACCCAGGCTCAGAGGGGTGACCAGTCCTCTTCTGGCTGTGCCGGGTGAGATATTAAGAGTCCAATTGGAATAATAAATAAATTTCTCTGGGCTAAATCCAGAGTCTATTTGATTTTAGACTAGGTCAGAAGTATGACCAGGTGGACAAGGACAGGGACAGCAACGGGCCCCCCAAACCAGGTAATCCGCAGGTGTGGACCAGGACCTCATCTCCTCCTAAAATGTAAAACTGGAGGAGACTGAGAAAAGTTAGTAGTACATCCCTCATATCCCCCAGCACAATAATATAGCAGCGTAACACCTTGGAACTGAGACGGGGGGGGTCCGGTGACACTGTGGCCCTACCCGGAGGAGGCCCCGGACAGGGCCCAACAGGCAGGAAATCAATCCAACCACATTGCCAGGCATCAACCAAAGGGACACCCACCAATCGCTACCACCCTGAATGGGGGCCGAGTATTGCTAGCAGCGTACAGCCCAATTGCACAAGTGCGCAACAGAGAGTCAACAACAAGCCAGTGACTTTTCCCCCGAAAGGCATTGGAGGGAGGGCATCCCAGTGGCGACGAGAGCCCACCTGGCAAGACAGCAAGGGTGGACAGTATCAAGCCTACTGGTCACCTTCACGCCCCCGGGCCAGGCTACACCTAATTATAAACCGTGCTGTAGAGATGAGTTTTTAGTAGACACTTGAAAGTTTGCACTGAGTTTGCATTTCTAACCTTAATTGGCAGATCATTCCACAGGAGTGGAGCTCTATGAGAAAAGGCCCTGCCGCCAATTGTTTGTTTAGAAATTCTAGGTACAATTAAAAGGCCTGCGTCTTGCGATCTAAGGTTACGTGTAGGTATATATGGCTGGATCATTTCAGCAAGGTAAGTAGGAGCAAGTCCATGTATTGATTTATAGGTTAAGAGTAAAACCTTAAAATCAGCACTAACCCTAACAGGCAGCCAATGTAAGGATGCCAGGACAGGAGTAATGTGTTCAAATTTTTTTGTTCTAGTTAGGATTCTAGCAGCTGTGTGCAGCACTAATTGAAGTTTATTTATTAATTTGTCTGGATAACCAGAGATAAGAGCATTGCAGTAATCTAATCTAGAAGTAACGAAAGCATGGATTAATTTTTCTGCATCAGTTTTTGATAGGAAGTTTCTAATTTTTGCGATGTTTCGAAGATGAAAATAAGCAACTCTTGAGACATATTTTATATGTTCTTCAAAGGAGAGGTCAGGGTCAAGGGTAACGCCAAGGTTTTTTACAGTTTTTTGGGATACGACCATGCAGCCGTCGAGGTTCACAGTGAGATCTGCTAACAACGCTATTTGTTTTTTTGGGTCCTAAAAGGAGCATTTCTGTTTTATTTGAGTTTAAGAGCAAGAAATTCTCTGTCATCCACTTCCTAATATCTGAAACGCATGCTTCCAAAATAGCTAATTTAGGGGCTTCTCCATGCTTCATTGAAATATATAACTGTGTGTCATCAGCATAACAGTGAAAGTTAATATTGTGATTTCGGATTACATCGCCCAGAGGGAGCATGTATAGTGAGAAAAGTAATGGGCCCAGAACCGAGCCTTGAGGAACTCCAAAGCATACCTTTGACTTGTCAGAGGATATGCCATCCACACTAACGAACTGATATCTTTCAGATAAATAAGATTTAAACCAGGCTAGAACATTCCCACGTAGCCCAATATTGGTTTCCAGTCTCTCTAAGAGAAGGGAGTGATCAATAGTGTCAAAAGCAGCACTAAGATCAAGAAGCAACAGGACGGATGCGGAACCTTTGTCTGAGGCCATTAGAAGGTCATTTGTTACCTTCACGAGTGCAGTCTCAGTACTATGATGGGATCTAAAACCAGACTGGAATATTTCATAAATGTTTTTTGTCTTTAGGAAGGCATTCAGTTGTTGGGAAACACATTTTTCTAAGATTTTTGAGAGGAACGGGAGGTTCGATATTGGCCTATAATTGTTTAATATGTCGGGATCTAGATTAGATTTTTTTAGAAGAGGCTTAATTTCCGCAATTTTTAGTGAGTTTGGTACGCATCCGGAGGAAAGGGAGCAATTAATTACGTTCAGCATTGGCTGACCTAGCACAGGAAATAACTCCTTAAGTAATTTTGTAGGAATCGGGTCTAGCTGAGAGTTTGTGGGTTTAGAATTCATTACAAATTTTGTCAATGTGTCGAGCGATACGGAATCAAAAAACTCAAGTGTCCCCATTGACACCTGATCAGGGAGGCTCCGGAAATTTTCCGGACAACCGAGATTTTTAGGACCATAACTATTTAGGGATTCAGTTATTTGTTTTCTAATGGTGACGATCTTTTCATCAAAGTAGTTCATGTATTCATTACAACTAAAGTGAAGACCCACTTTACATGCTAAGCTTTGCTTTTTTGTTAACTTTGCAACTGTATCAAAGAGAAATTTTGGATTGTTTTTGTTCGCCTCAATCAGGTTGGAGAAATAAGCTGATCGAGCAGACGTGAGTGATTTTCGGTATTGTACTGTACTGTCTATCCAGGCTAGTCTAAATACTTCCAACTTGGTGGAGCGCCACTTTCGCTCCAATTTTCTGGAGGCTTGCTTAAGTGCTCTAGTATTGTCGGTGTACCAAGGAGCAAGTTTCTTGTTGCGTATTTCTTTAGTTTTTAGTGGTGCAACTATGTCTAATGTATTTCGCAGTATTGAGTTTAGATCCTCGATTTGATCGTTAACAGATTTATTTACTCTGTCATTTAAGAGCGAACTAGTAAGAATATCAAGGAATTTATTTGTAATCCGAGAATTTATAGTACGGCTTTTGAAACTCATTGTTTGGGGGGCAAGTGAATTTCTTGTTTTAACGGTAAATGTAATAAGACAGTGATCCGATAATCCAGGATTTTGGGGGTAAATTATTAGATCTACAATATCTATTTCTCGTGACAGGACTAAATCTAAGGTATGATTGTGGCAATGTGTTGGACCTGAGACATGTTGGATGAAACCCATTGAGTCGATTATGGCTTGAAAGGCTTTTTGAAGAGGATCATGGGGGTTTTCCATATGGATATTGAAATCGCCAAAAATTAGAATACTATCTGCCATGACTACAAGGTTAGACAAGAATTCTGGAAACTCATTGAGGAACAATGTGTATGGCCCGGGGGGCCTATAAATAGTAGCTATGTAAAATGATTTATCGGCCTGGTTAACTTTCATGAGTAAAACTTCGAAAGAATGAAACTCTGTGATATGTTTGAGAGTAAGTTTATATTTACTGTCATAAATATTAGCGACACCCCCTCCTTTTCGGGATGCACGAGGGATATGATCACTAGTATAGCCAGGAGGAGAGGCCTCATTTAAGGCAGTGAATTCTTTAGGCTTTAGCCACGTTTCACATAAACCAATAGCATCTAGTTTATGATCAGAGATTAATTCATTTACCGCAACTGCCTTTGGAGCAAGAGATCTAATATTTAGGAGTCCCATTTTGAGATGCGAAGTGATACAATTATTTTTATTTTTGACCGAGGTGGAGGAAGGCTTTATCTTAATAAGGTTGTTTTTGTTAGCACTACCTTGTTTAACTTTTCTCAGCCTGGAACGAGTCACAGTGGCAATAGGTAAAGCTGTACTAACTACTCTGGCTATGCTATTGACAGACTCCACTATGCTAGCAGGCTGGCTAACAGCCTGCAGCCTGACCTGCACCCTATCTCATGTTAAAGCTATAGGAGTGAGACTCCTGTCAATGTTCCTAGACAAAAGAAGAGCACCACTCCAGCTAGGATGGAGTCCGTCGCTCCTCAGCAGATCAGGCCTGGCCCTATTTCTGGGAGAGTCCCAAAAAGAAGGCCAGTTATCTACAAACTCTACCTCCTGCGACGGGCAGAACTCCGTTTTCAGCCAGCGATTGAGTTGCGCAAGTCTGCTGTAGAGCTCGTCACCACCCCTAGCTGGGAGGGGGCCAGAGACAATTACTCGATGCCGACACATCTTTCTAGCTAATTTACACGCTGATGCTATGTTCTGCTTCGTAACCTCTGACTGTTTCATCCTAACATCGTTGGTGCCAACGTGGATAACAATATCTCTGTACTCTCTATACTTGCCAGTTTTAGACTTCGCTAGCACCAACCCCAGATTTGCGGCTACGTCGGTGGCTCTGCCCCCCGGTAAACAATGTACGATCGCCGGCTGATTCTTTAGTCTAATACTGCGTGTGATGGAATCGCCAATGACTAAAGTTTTCAGTTTTTCAAGTCCACCGGTAGAACATGCCTGCCGACCATTCCCCTCCGAAGACGGCTCGGGTCTTGACTCCGACTCCAGTGGGGAAAACCTGTTCAAAGTCTCAGTTGGTTTTAGCAACGATTCAGGTTTAACTGGTCGACGGCATTTCTTCCCAGTGACCAAGAGAAAGTTATTGCCCGGCTGCAGGAGCTGTGCCGGGGGGCTAACAAAACTATCGTTTCTACCTGGTGGCACTGACGCAGATTTTTCTATTTCTACACTAGCATAATCCTTGCCTGGCATTTGCGTCAGAAGCCGAGCCTCTAACTCTGCTATCTTTAACTTAAGACGAACATTCTCCTCCGTGTTGTTGCTACAACAATTACAGTGAAAAGGCATTGTAATGATACTTAGCCTCGGGTGTTCAGGGGTGAGTAGTTCTGTTAATTATGTCCAAAAAGAGTCCCGGTGTAGAAAAGTTGGGTAAGAGGTCAACAGATAAATATTGCGTTGGTAAAACTCTAAAATAGAATTTTGACCAATTAGTTTATATCGAGTAAATTCGAAAAAGTTTGGCAGGTAGCCAGGTAGGTAACAGCAGGCAGGGTACAGCACGTCAACAATCCCACAATGCAGTTCGTCTCAGGAAAAAGCCTGATTCTAGGTGTGTGAGGTAAAAGCTATATGCTCTGAATTGGACAATACAACATGTGGATAATGACATTGTTTTACTACAATTTGATGAACAAACGAAGATCAAGGTTGTTTTTGGGACATCGGAATGAAAATTATTGAACGCCGAGTCACCTACATACAGTGGGGAGAACAAGTATTTGATACACTGCCGATTTTGCAGGTTTTCCTACTTACAAAGCATGTAGAGGTCTATAATTTTTATCATAGGTACACTGCAACTGTGAGAGATGGAATCTAAAACAAAAATCAAGAAAATCACATTGTATGATTTTTAAATAATTAGTTTGCATTTTATTGCATGACATAAGTATTTGATCACCTACCAACCAGTAAGAATTCCGGCTCTCACAGACCTGTTAGTTTTTCTTTAAGAAGCCCTCCTGTTCTCCACTCATTACCTGTATTAACTGCAACTGTTTGAACTTGTTACCTGTGTGGAATCTGAGCATTAACAATTACAATGTGAATGTACGTTTCATTGTAGGTGAATGTGCCTAGATAATCAGAACAACAGAAACCTCTCTGTTTAGATTCTCTTTCTGTAGGTTGCGCTCTACTAACCCCAGGAATGTTACATTGACCATTTGGCATGGGGGTTACTGTCTTGGAAACCTGATCTTTGCTAGGTAGACACCCTTCAATGCATGGATCAGCTTGTAACCAACATTACAGTGAGAAGAGATTGAGTTTGTGTAAGGAAGACCAGGTCTGTAACCTCATAAACAAGATTTTATAATGCTGCAATAAATAATATAATTTCACTCTCCCTTGACAAACGGGGAATTCGATAATTATTACAACCACTATACTAAACGGCCAATTTCTAACAACTGTATTAAAGACACCTATCCACACTCAATCAAACAGACTCCAACCTCTCCACAATGTCCAAGACCAGAGAGCTGTATAAAGATCAGGGATAAAATTGTAGACCTGCACAAGGCTGGGATGGGCTACAGGACAATAGGCAAGCAGCTTGGTGAGAAGGCAACAACTGTTGGCGCAGTTATTAGAAAATGGAAGAAGTTCAAGATGATGGTCAATCTCCCTCGGTCTGGGGCTCCATGCAAGATCTCACCTTGTGGGGCATCAATGATCATGAGGAAGGTGAGGGATCAGCCCAGAACTACACGGCAGGACCTGGTCAATGACCTGAAGAGAGCTGGCACCACAGTCTCAAAGAAAACCATTAGTAACACATTATGCCGTCATGGATTAAAATCCTGCAGCGCACGCAAGGTCCCCCTGCTCAAGCCAGCACATGTCCAGGCCCGTCTGAAGTTTGCCAATGACCATCTGGATGATCCAGAGGAGTAATGGGAGAAGGTCATGTGGTCTGATGAGACAAAAATAGAGCTTTTTGGTCTAAACTCCACTCGCCGTGTTTGGAGGAAGAAGGATGAGTACAACCCCAAGAACACCATCCCAACCGTGAAGCATGGAGGTGGAAACATCATTCTTTGGGGATGCTTTTCTGCAAAGGGTACAGGACGACTGCACCGTATTGAGGGGAGGATGGATGGGGCCATGTATCGCAAGATCTTGGCCAACAACCTCCTTCCCTCAGTAAGAGCATTGAAGATGGGTCGTGGCTGGGTCTTCCAGCATGACGACCCGAAACACACAGCCAGGACAACTAAGGAGTGGCTCCATAAGAAGCATCTCAAGGTCCTGGAGTGGCCTAGCCAGTCTCCAGACCTGAACCCAATAGAAAATCTTTGGAGGGAGCTGAAAGTCCGTATTGCCCAGCGACAGCCCCGAAACCTGAAGGATCTGGAGAAGGTCTGTATGGAGGAGTGGGCCAAAATCCCTGCTGCAGTGTGTGCAAACCTGGTCAAGAACTACAGGAAACGTATGATCTCTGTAATTGCAAACAAAGGTTTCTGTACCAAATATTAAGTTCTGCTTTTCTGATGTATCAAATACTTATGTCATGCAATAAATTGCAAATGAATTACTTAAAAATCATACAATGGGATTTTCTGGACTTCTACATGCTTTTTAAGTGGGAAAACCTGCAAAATCGGCAGTGTATCAAATACTTCTTCCCACTGTAGCTATGGGGAGTCCTGTTCTGCGTTGTTATAAATAGCTAAGTGTTGTTAGGTTAATGAGTAAGAATGTAATGACTGTTTTGTATTAAACAAGGTCTGTTTGCAATATTCTATTAACATTCAAATTATTTATTAACATTCAAATTCTTCAGTCAAAGTCACTGGTAGCTGAACACAAGTTCTAAACCATTGGCTGGAAAACAGGTTATAGAAACTGAGCTTGAAAAAAACAGCGTTGGCCTGAGATGAAATACCTGCAATAACCCTTGTTTCTTCATGTGTCCACAAGTTTCTTTGTTTATCCTCAAGTTCGGATGTTTCTTGCTTCTTCGTATATCAACAGTTGAACAGGTATGGTAACATCGTTAGCTAGCTTGTCTAAATTGTGTTTCTTAGTGTATCAACAAGTTGGAATGTTATAATATACATAATTATTCGTTTTAACCTTTATCAACTGATACGTAACATTAGCTAAATCGTGTTACAATGTGGATAACGTTACTTTTGGCAGTAACATTTATCTAGACTAGCTAAACCTGCACTTACAATTCCGTTACTGAGGTGTCTTGTGTATCCACATTGTTCTTAGCTAGCCTGTGTGTGTCTTATGCTGCCGGTTTTTTAAACCTCTTTTCTAAACTTTGCTTTCAGGTGATGATGTTTTCTGTAGTTTTGTTCCTGGAGGAGGATGACTGTGGCAGCAGTTCCACGCCTGTGGCTCAAAGGGGGACTTTGCTACTGGCCACCACACAGCATCACCAACAGGAGGTCCTTCAGCCAGGACAAGTTTGCCAGAACTTGTTCACCATCTGAAGACACCTGGGAGGCTGTCCCTTATAAGCTCATCAAGCATGCGGGTGAATTTGAAAATGTAATAACAATTTGAAACATGGAATGAAAATATGTTTTGCAGGGTAAATGCTTACAAAACCTTAACCTTTCCTAGACACGTGAGAGACCGGACGTGTGTATCGCCAGAGGAGTGAAAATTGTTCCAGCATGGGCCCCTACCACCCCAAGGATGCACATCTACACAACACCCTGTGGATTGCAGCCCTGGAAGTATGTGAATTACATGTTGATCTCGTAATTGCTGCAATGTTTACTTGGTTTCACCATACTTTTAAATTATGTTTATTTTTAGGATGGACCAAGCACAGTACTCCAAGGCACCAGAGAGGTACTCCACGCCACCATGTAGAGGATGGCTACTTAGGTATGTGTGGGTTAATTCACTTAACCCAGATGCTTAACTTGTTATTAAAGCATGTTGCTTCCAATTTTATTTGTCAATTTCAATTTATTTTTAAGGGCAAGAAGGCAGAAGGAAGTTTTTCGCTCTGCACATGAAGGTAAGAATGAACATTCTGGCGGACACTGCGCTTTGAGTTCTGATTGTAAAATAACCAGATATTTAGGACTGAATAATCAACTGTCTGTCTTCACTTTCAGAACATTTGGAGAAGATCAAGCGGCGGACTGAAGAGAAGGTTGAGCTGAGGGCACAGCTGGCTCTACAATCAGGTAAAAACAAGACTATAGTTACGCTAACATCTTGTCTTAATAAAACTGCATTTGTCTGAAAGTGTGCCCTTTACTAAAATGCAATACTGTACAGCCTTTCTGAAATTACATGTATATGGCAGTTTTGTTTATTTCACTATTAAGCTATTGACATTTCAATGTGCTTTTTAGCTTCTGATAAATGTCTGACTGAAGTGAATGTCCAGTTGAGGGCACAGTTGGCTCTACAATAAGGTAAAACAAGACTATAATTGCGCTAGCATGTTTCATGAAGCATGTCTTCATGAAACATTTAATTTGTCTAGAATGTCATGCAATTCTCAAAATCATGTCAGACCATTTAAGTACAATATCTGATCACTGTATTACAGGAGCCATAAGGAAGAATCCTTCCAACTGGGATGCCACTGACGAGGCTGTCCAGAACCAGGTCCCCAGGTACCAGAAAGGGGCAGCCGAGAGAAAGGTTCAGGTGGGAGAAGACGTTGTGGCGGTACAAGGGACCTGCCGTAAATATGAATGACATCTCCAGCACAACCAATATTGCTGCTAAGGCGGCAGTACTGTATTTTTTTTATTTTTTAACAGCTGCTATGTACAGTGTTATATATTTATGCTTGCATTATCCTCTTAATATATTTATATCTTAATATTCTTAATTCTGACTGTAGTTGTAGTGTTATGCCACCATTCATAAGCTCATTTCACTGATGTATCTATGATATTCATTAACTATCGATTGCTGCTAGGTCATACTTATGCATATTACTGCCATTCTAGCCCTTGTTTATTGTGTATTGTATTATGTTTATTTTGTAATTTCACATTCAAATACTGTAATTTTACTATCTGTTGCTGGACATGTTTTCTTGCACTACTTGATTTTGTAAAATTTTTATTTCAATTAATTTGCACATTCTTATTTTGTATGCTTCTTGCACTATTTGAAATAAATTGTTTAGATTTTATTCAGTTAATTGTCATTTGTGATATGACCAAAATTATTATAAAGGATTATTATAAATAAAACCTAATATTGGGGCGTGAGGCTTCCCGCTGGGTTTAGTGCATAAAAGCGGCTAGCCGCCTTCGGGCCGCTGGTCAGGGTATTGTTAGAAGGCATTGCCATGAAAGCGGCCCACCGGCGGCCCGACTACGACGCAGTGGCAAAAAGCTAATGTGCCGCCAGGCATCTTGCATAGGCCAAATTTGCATAGTCTTTTTTATGACTTTAATACTGTGGCTTAAATTATTTTATTTTAAACCTATATAATTATTCGCTGTTTTCATTAATTAAAAACGTATTAAAAATTATTTTTACACTTCACCATATTTAGAACGAATTAAACACTACGCAATATATTGACATTGGCGCTTTTATTCTGAAGGTGTCCTCATTACCCCTCGGCTTCATCTCCAATACACAGCGGAATTTTACGCTCGGTTAAAATATCAGTAAATAGGGACTGTGAATACATTTTTTTTTTTTTAAATCATACAGATAATAATATTGGAATATTTGAACGCTTTGTTATAGAGATTTGAAGATCCGAATGTCTGGCGAATGTCTAATCGAAAAATAACGTCACCAGTGCCAAGTATCGAATTGCTGCCGAATAAAAACGCACTTAAAGTAGAATCCAAATTAATGAAGTGTGAATATGGTGTTGATCAGTAGCACAGCGTATTATATTTTTAAAAACATTTCAGTCGATTTTAAAATAACAAAAATAAAAACCCGGAAGGCTTCTGGCCTACCTGAACCCACTCTGCAAACAGTTGTAAGTTCCAGAACCAGGACTAGACTGAAGACCAAATTTTGGAGAGGCAGCCGGACCGTCGTTTGCGTCAGACAGTTCATCATGTCAATCTTGATGTAGAAAATAAAATACAATGTGCTAAATGGGGGCGAAAATAATTGAAAAGATATAGTTGTAAAACAACGACGACGGATGGTCTGTTAGTAGAGCACGCCCTCGTTAACCTGTACCGAATGGCCTATAGAAATAAGTAGTTACGTTCTGTTATCTTTCTAGGATTTTTTTTGTTCAGAAAAAAAGAGACTTGTACAATATTGCCCTCTGCGAATACAAAATCTACACTGGTACAGTTTGCAAACGATTGGTAATGTGCTCTCCCAAAGGCTGTTTCACTTTCGTTTACATGATCCGCCCTACCCTCCAAATATGACATTGTCTTCTTAATGTCCAGCAGAGGGATCTAGACTCAATAGAAATGAGTAGTCGCAGCAATCTACCAATCTATGCAAGCAGAGCAGAGGCAGACTACACAGCGCAAACACTTTATTTTACAGTAATTTTCTTTATAGGGGCACTGTGTATAATCCTGTTTCTAAACTACGAGTTGTCCCCTCGTCTTCCTTTACCCAACAAGACTGGTGTCACGAGGAATTCACTGTGCTTGTCGAAAGTGCGCATGCCCTGCTATCGACTATTTCTTTCGGGTGCGTGATATCTCGCGCACTTGTTGCTCCTCGCTCCCGACATCGTTCTAAATAGTGTCTGGTAACCTAAGCTATTTGGCGCTGCAATATTAACCTTGTGATCTTTGCAATTCTGCATCCATAGATACGGTTTAAAAAATACAAAAAAGAACAGCAGCAGAAAGCAAGTATATTGTGTTGACGTGTGTGTTGTACTGTTTGTTGCACTGACAAATGTCATGTTTGCGTTAGCTAGCACAGCCAGCCAAAGTAACTGTGATCCAGTTTGCCAATTCAGTTTGTTGGACTTCTCTCAATATTAACAAGCTACCCAAGTAGCAATGATGTGTTGGCCCAACGTTGGCGTTGGTTGTAAGAGTCGCGGTTGGAAATCCACTGTCTTGCCATCTTTGCCCTACTGAGTGTAAGTCGCAGCGTTGTAGTTCGTGTTGACATTAAGATTGGCAGTATACCCAACGAAAAGCCAACCGTGTAAGTTGTGTTGACTTTAAGTATCCACAAACATTTTGGTTAATTAATTGCATTATTACAGTAATTTTATTCTCATTGCTTTAATGGTGATCTTTAACGTTAGCATTTAATTAATCAGTTGTAATGTTGGCTCTCTTTTGCATTGTTTGTAGTGGCAGATTTTCCACCGTTGGCCCAACTTAGTTTAAATCGCTGCGTTATACGTTGAATATATTGGCAGTATAAGTGTACCCAACGCAAAGCCAACGGTGGAAGTGGTGTTGACTTTAATATAGGTAAACAAACATTGGTTAATTAATTGCATTATTATATTCTTATTTATGTAATGGTGATCTTTAACTAAAGCATTTCATTAAGTTGTATGCTTTACAACAATCAATGGGCAAATCTATAATTTGTCTTATAGCCATTTCTACATGAAGTTACAATTAAATTCAAGTTAGCACATTCCAGCTAAATTGATGCCTTGGTGCCACCATTGTCATATATTCAGTTTGGTTGTAAACCATGGCTCAACCACCGTGGGCCCAACCAAGATGGTGACCTTCGCTTTTGACACAGTTTAAGCAAAAAGTATAGAATCAGATGCAAATGGTTTTGCATTATGTAATTGTGAATTGCTTAGCACTGAGAACACAGACATTATTGAAATTATACAAAGACCACAAGTATGCGTTCATATAATAGTGGATACAGATCAAAAGGTCAGTTTAATTAGCTGAGGATAGACAGCGCTGGCCCAGTGGGTGACGCCTTGTTACACCCTGCAACTGGCAGTGGCATGACCTTGCTCGAACCCAGTGGGACTCAGTGGCAGATGCTTTAAACCAGTGGCTCAGACTGTATGATGTACGTGTAGACTGGTGGTAGCTACCTGGAGCACCCACTGGTGGTACACCATTTGACTAGAAAACCTAAAAGGGATTTCATATTTTGTATTGTAAAGTACAATAATGCTGTAGAGCAAATCTTGCTGGTTTTCTGTTCTACCTCATCATTAATTGAACCCACCTGGTGTCTTAAGTCTAAGTACCTGATTAGAGGGTTACAATGAAAACATGGAACTGGCTTCAAGGGCCAGATTTGAATACCCCTGCTATAGAGTAATGCCTTTACAGTGTTTCTAAAGTAATGCTTAGTCCATATTCATGTATTCACAGTGGCGAGGGGAGAATCAGCTTCTTGGAGGCTCATATTGCTCCTGAGATGTCATAAACAATGTTATAATTGATAATGCAATTTGCACAATGGGTTGTGTTTGCAACACAAAGTTCCTAAATTAAATGTGTAAATAAACGGCATTAACAGCCTAACATACTATATACATGGTGATATACATGGTCATTCAGTGGTCATTGATATTTTCTTTGCTTCTCTGTCATGGTTGCTTTTAGATACCTTGATAGTTTTGCTTGAGCAGAGGTGGTACTTGGTCTGTAAAGTTTGAGAACCACTGCTTTAGACCACTGAGTCACGGGGGCCTCCAGCATTTTTCCCTTTTGACAGTCAACTGGACAGTAGATAATGAACTAGACTGACAGAGATAATGAACACTTAAGACAAAAATATATGAATGCAATAGGTCTATATAGACTAGCTCAATTTCAGGTTGATAATCAAAGATCGAGCGCATATGTCCAAAACCTGTTCAATCTAAACAAATCTTTGCATTTTAGCTGAGGTTTGGGGGTCAAAGAGGGAATTGTTGGATTAGGCCACTTCAATATCCTCTGAGGTCTTTTTGGAACCCCTGGGAGGGTAAGGGGAGAGGGAGAGCAAGAAACATCAGGATTCACATTTCCTCTTGACTGACATTTGAGGAGTAAAGAGTGACACTGTCCTAATCCCTCTCTGTCCTCTCTGCCGTACCTTCACCCTTCAAGGAGAGGTGTGTGGGAGGACATTCTGTCATTCAGCAATAGACATTTTGTTTTGTGAAGGTCAGTAATGTTTGGCCGCAAACATTTATAACAGACATTATCTACATATAAGGCTTATGGATATGAGTTTACCACTTCAGGTAGGTATTTTATAAATAAATATATATGTAAGCATGATTACAGAGGTAATGCTTAACAGATTCCATGATCAGAATGCAACACGGACAAAGTTATCTGAAAGTAAGGGAAACGTTTTTGCGCCAAAATCTTAGTTGGACTGGTACAAAATAATATCTGGGAGGGAGATTTTAGTTAAATATTAATATGGTTTTTACAATAGATTTTACCACAAATGCCAACTTAGATGGTTCAAATTCAATGCTACAATAAAATAAAATAATCATATTATAATAAGTTATAACTATGCATTTTGGGGGATAGTTGGTTTAATATTTGTTATTTAGCTGACTAGCTCATAACTACAAATTGCAGAAATATGCCTTTTGAACAAAACAAAAGTATTATATGTGTGACATAATTATATCTGATATGGAAATATCTTATTTGCTAGAACTAACTAGCTATCTAGGTAACAAACTTTTCCAGCTAGCTAACTCTGTCAGTTTGACCACATTCAAACATAGCTAATGTTTCTAGCTTACTAGGATTCAAAAGCAGTATTCAGCAGTTAACTAAAACATCAAAGATAGCTAGCTACCTACACTAGTTAAGTTAATTGTTTACTTTATTGATCGAACGTAGATTGTGTGACACTACTAGGTAATGAACTGTACATTCAGCTAACTTGCTAGCAAGTGTATGTAGCTAAATGCTAACAAGGGCTTTAGGTTTTGTGTGCCACATTTGCCTTCATTCCTTTTTAGCAACCTTTTAAATCGTCTAGTTTAGTGTCTATCCATCGTTTTTGCAGAGGATGCCATCAAATAATTATAACTAACAACAAGCAAGCAAAATTTAAATAGATCATTTGTAGTTTTAATGTTTCTGGATGTACATTCTTTGTAAATTATTACAAGAGCATAAAATGTGCCAAATGCGGTATTACTCAGTATGTGCTTGTAGCCAGTTTTCACCAGCCACGCTGGGGAGTAGATAGACAGGGTATTATACATTGCTTGTGTTTAAATATATTTGTAGATGTTTAACATTAGCAAACAAGTTTAATTACAGTGGGGCAAAAAAGTATTTAGCCAGCCACCAATTGTGCAAGTTCTCCCACTGAAAAAGATGCGAGGCCTGTAATTTTCAGCATTTCAGCAAAAAAATCCAGAAAATCACATTGTAGGATTTTTAATGAATTCATTTGTAAGTTCCTCGGTGAAATAAGTATTTGGTCACCTACAAACAAGCAAGATTTCTGGCTCTCACAGACCTGTAACTTCTTCTTTCAGAGGCTCCTCTGTCTTCCACCTGTTAACTGTATTAATGGCATCTGTTTGAACTTGTTATCAGTATAAAAGACACCTGTCCACAACTTCAAACAGTCACACTCCAAACTCCACTATGGCCAAGACCAAAGAGCTGTCAAAGGACACCAGAAACAAAATTGTAGACCTGCACCAGGCTGGGAAGGCTGAATCTGCAATAGGTAAGCAGCTTGGTGTGAAGAAATCAACTGTGGGAGCTATTATAAGAAAATGGAAGACATACAAGACCACTCCCTCGATCTGGGGCTCCCCCCAAGATCTCACCCCGTGGGGTCAAAATGATCACAAGAACGGTGAGCAAAAATCCCAGAACCACACAGGGGGGGCCTAGTGATTGACCTGCAGAGAGCTGGGACCAAAGTAACAAAGGCTACCATCAGTAACACACTACGCCGCCAGGGACTGAAATCCTGCAGCGCCAGACGTGTCCCCCTGCTTAAGCCAGTACATGTTCAGGCCCGTCTGAGGTTTGCTAGAGAGCATTTGGATGATCCAGAAGAGGATTGGGAGAATGTCATATGGTCAGATGAAACCAGAATATAACTTTTTGGTAAAAACTCAACTCGTCGTGTTTGGTGGAGAAAGAATGCTGAGTTGCATCCAAAGAACACCATACCTACTGTGAAGCATGGGGGTGGAAACATCATGCTTTGGGTCTGTTTTTCTGAAAAGGGACCAGGACGACTGATCCGTGTAAAGGAAAGAATGAATGGGGCCATGTATCGTGAGATTTTGAGTGAAAACCTCCTTCCATCAGCAAGGACATTGAAGATGAAACATGGCTGGGTCTTTCAGCATGACAATGATCCCAAACACACCGCCCGGGCAACGAAGGAGTGGCTTCATAAGAAGCATTTCAAGGTCCTGGAGTGGCCTAGCCAGTCACCAGATTTCAACCCCATTGAAAATATTTGGAGGGAGTTGAAAGTCTGTGTTGCCCAGCAACAGCCCCAAAACATCACTGCTCTAGAGTAGATCTGCATGGAGGAATGGGCCAAAATACCAGCAACAATGTGTGAAAACCATGTGAAGACTTACAGAAAACATTTGACCTCTGTCATTGCCAACAAAGGGTATATAACAAAGTATTGAGATTAACTTTTGTTATTGACCAAATACTTATTTTCCACCATAATTTACCAATAAATTCATAAGAAATCCTACAATGTGATTTTCTGGATAGTTTTTTTCTCATTTTGTCTCTCATAGTTGAAGTGTACCTGTGATGAAAATTACAGGCCTCTCTCATCTTTTTAAGTGGGAGAACTTGCCCAATTGGTGGCTGACTAAATACTTTTTCGCACCACTGTATATAGCACAATCCATACATTGAAGCAATTCAATGTGCTTTACAAAGAAAAAAATAAATAATAATAACATAAATACTCAAGTGAAAACATCAAGACAAATGAAAACATCCTAATAATAAGAAATATATTCTTCAAACATATCAGAAATGTATTCGGGTCCTAACCGATTCAGAGATTTATAAACTAAAAGCACCACTTTGAAATCTTTTCTGTAACTGACTGGAAGCCAGTGCAGATTTAAGAAACGGAGTGATGTGCTCTGTTCTCTTGGTCCTGGTTAACATTTTACCAGCAGCATTCTGAATGAGCTGCAGCTGTTTTACAGTCTTTTTGGGGTGTCCAGTTAAGAGGCCATTACAATAGTCAACTTTACTAGAGATAAAAACATGGATGAGCTTCTCTTGGTCTTTTACGGACACGAAGCCTTTGATTCTGGCTATATTTTTAAGATGATAGAATGTTGTTTTGGTGACCGCTTTGATATGACTGTTAAATGTGAGGTCTATCAGAACACCAAGATTACGCACTTGATCCCTGGTTTTAAGGGTCAGAGAATCCAGCTCTTTACTAATACTTGTTCTTTTATTTTTGTTGCCAAACACAATCTGTTATCTTGGTTTAATTGTAGACAATTTTGGTTCATTCAGGTATTTATGTGCCATATACAGTGACATTGAGTCTATTGAGCTGTTGTCATACGGTTCGAGAGCCATATACACTCACCTAAAGGATTATTAGGAACACCTGTTCAATTTCTCATTAATGCAATTATCTAATCAACCAATCGCATGGCAGTTGCTTCAATGCATTTAGGGGTGTGGTCCTGGTCAAGACAATCTCCTGAACTCCAAACTGAATGTCAGAATGGGAAAGAAAGGTGATTCAAGCAATTTAGAGCGTGGCATGGTTGTTGGTGCCAGGCGGGCCGGTCTGAGTATTTCACAATCTGCTCAGTTACTGGGATTTTCACGCACAACCATTTCTAGGGTTTACAAAGAATGGTGTGAAAAGGGAAAAACATCCAGTATGCGGCAGTCCTGTGGGAAAAAATGCCTTGTTGATGCTAGAGGTCAGAGGAGAATGGGCTGACTGATTCAAGCTGATAGAAGAGCAACTTTGACTGAAATAACCACTCGTTACAACCAAGGTATGCAGCAAAGCATTTGTGAAGCCACAACACGCACAACCTTGAGGCGTATGGGCTACAACAGCAGAAGACCCCACCGGGTACCAGTCATCTCCACTACAAATAGGAAAAAGAGGCTACAATTTGGTACGAGCTCACCAAAATTGGACAGTCGAAGACTGGAAAAATGTTGCCTGGTCTGATGAATCTGGATTTCTGTTGAGACATTCAGATGGTAGTCAGAATTTGGCGTAAACCGAATGAGAACATGGATCCGTCATGTCTTGTTACCACTGTGCAGGCTGGTGGTAGTGGTGTAATGGTGTGGGGGATGTTTTCTTTGCACACTTTAGGCCCCTTAGTGCAAATTGGGCATCATTTAAATGCCACGGCTTACCTGAGCATTGTTTCTGACCATGTCCATCCCTTTATGACCACCATGTACCCATCCTCTGATGACTACTTCCAGCAGGATAATGCACCATGTCACGAAGCTCAGATCATTTTTAATTGGTTTCTTGAACATGACAATGAGTTCACTGTACTAAAATGGCCCCCACAGTCACCAGATCTCAACCCAATAGAGCAGGGGTGTCAAACCAGTTCCACGGAGGGCCATGTGTCTGCAGGTCTTTGGGTTTTCCTTTAAATTGGTTCCCAGGTCAGACCTGAACAACCAGGTGGGGGTAGAAATTAACCAATTAGTGAACTAATTAATCAATCAGGTACAAGGTGAGAGCGAAAACCTGCAGACACTCGGCCCTCCGTGGAACCGGTTTGACACCTGTGCAATAGAGCATCTTTGGGATGTGGTGGAACGGGACCTTCGTGCCCTGGATGTGCATCCCACACATCTCCATCAACTGCTAGATGCTATCCTATCAATATGGGCCAACATTTCTAAAGAATGCTTTCAGCACCTTGTTGAATCAATGCCACTTTTTCAAGAAGTCCAAAATTCAAAAAATGCGCTAATTTCAGCCATCCAAGCGTCGATTGCATGAAGTCTTTCTATAAAAAAATCATAAAAACATATTGTTTATGTATATTTAATGTATTCACAAGTGTTTTATATATTCTGTACTATTATCATCTGTCGCTGTTTATAGTGACATGTTGAAAGACAAAGAAACATCGATCTCAGTTGCCAATCACAATGTTTTTACAATATTATCGTGCAATAAAACCATGGAAAGGGTAATGGGGAATTTTGTGTAGGGTAACTGGGTGTTAGGGAGTGATTTTTAAGGGTGCGTCACTTATCCGCGTTTTTCCACATCCCCGAGGGTTCGCAGTATAATAACGGGGGATAAATACCGGGGATGTACTGTATAACATTAACACATTATAGTTAAATATTATATATTTAACTTTAAAGGATTTCACTATAGTGTGTGAGAGGTGTTTCGCATGGTTATATGAGAGCTTTTCACTATAATGTGTGAAAGGATTTCACTATAGTGTGTGAGAGGTATTTCAGTAAAACCGGAAGGCCTTCCGTACAACAAAAATGCGCAATTCACAACGCGATTCACGTGTTGATCGTCTCGTTGTTCACAACACTAACACAGCCAAGGGAGCAGCGTTACTTCATACTGTGCTGGCGTCAGCTGAGACCATCAGAACCTTTTCAAATGCAACAACAGTCGGGCAGCTTTTCAGTAGTGTATATAAGAGCGTTTCATTTGAATGTGTGAGAGTTTCACTTGTATGTATGTATGTATGTATGTATGTATGTATGAGAGCTTTTTAGTAGTGTATATAAGAGCGTTTTACTTGTATGTATGTATGTATGTATGTATGTATGTATGTATGTATGAGAGCTTTTCAGTAGTTTATATAAGAGCGTTTCACTTGAATGTGTGAGAGAGTTTCACTTGTATGTATGAGAGCTTTTCAGTAGTGTATATAAGAGCGTTTCACTTGTATGTGTGAGAACGTTTCAGTAGTGTGTATAAGAGCGTTTCAGTAGTGTGTGCAAGCGAATAATCTTCCAGTTGTTTATGTGAGAGTGTTTCAGTAGTGTATGTAAGAGCATTTCACATGTATTTGTGAGAGGTAATTCTGAATAATGTCCCTGACGGCCCCTCATACAAACTTGTGGACACACAAAGAAACAAGGGTTACTCCCAGATAGCAAAAAATATCTGCACGGCTTCTTTTTGCCGCCGGCCCTAAGCTGTCGGCTATAGGTGCGTCCTGCTGGCGGGGATGAAACGTTTGCCGCAAAATACGTCCCTCCCATTTCTTGCAAGATGCAGCCCGCGAACTGCCGGCGGTCCGACTGCTTCATTTTCTCTGGCGGTTGCCTCGGTCTAATGGACCCCGGTCGTCCGGCGGCAAGCCGCTTTGAAATACAAGGCTACTCTCAAAATCAACCAGCCATGTTGGTTTGGACACACATTCGCATCAGTTCGTCGCTCAATCGCGAGTTACTACAGCCTGCAGTTTGCTAGCTAGCAAAGTCATCGACTACCATCAATTAAGTACATGTTTCCTTTTTGGGTAACGCAATATTATCTTTACATTGTTTTTAGTTTATATATTTAAAATCTGTAGTCATCTTTGTTCTTGCCTAACTAGTCAAGCTAAAGTAGCCTTGTTTACGCAATGTTGCTATTACATGTAGAAATTTAACGAGCTACAGTAGTTAGCAAAAGCTTTACATCTAGAAAGACTAAGTTTAACTTTTGGTGTTTTCTTACAAAAATAATGATGTGTATAGGTTGTTTTAAATGATTTTGTTTGCCTGAAAAAGTATGCTGCTAGTCCAGTAGCTAGAGTGGCTAGTAAGTGTTAGCTAGCACATGTTGTTTTGCCTTTGTTACAGTACACTGTGGCTAGCAGGTTTTATGCTGTGTTGCTACTGTACTGGATTTAAGGCGATTGTGATTTCTAATTCTCTGAACTGCTGTACTTTTTATGTTTGAGGACAATTGTGTTCACTTGAATCACTACACTCAATGAATACATTTTATTTTTAACAATTTTACTGTTCCACATTTGGCTGATAATGTTTCCCCCTCACAGCATTACTACTGTATATTCCTAACGTTAACAATCCGGTTTTGTTCACGTTTTCTTGCAGCTACCTTGGCCAGAGCCAGTGGCGGAGCCAGGAATTCTTCATAGGGGTGGCCAGGCAGGGGCCAGTAGTTACTTTGGGGTGGCACAAAAAAACAATTTTGCAAACAAACACAGCACTTACCCAACCTTAAAATACTTTTTAAAGTATTGTATGTGCCCAAATCACAATGATGTATAATGTACAATAGCTTGCCTACAATGGCATTTTTTTATTAAAGTTTACCAAAATCCTGAGCGTCATAATCATACTCACCCTCAAGTTATTTAATAAAAAATCACTTTGAAAACAGAATACATGACTCCCAATGATAATGAAAAGTTTAAAAAGGACAAGAAATGATTTACTGAAGTGAATTTTATTTCAAGTGCAAACTATGAAAATTCAGCAAACTTACAAGCTGTTTCCAAATTACATGTCACTAGTTAAACTAGTACAAACAACCTACATTAGTTGGATTCTACGGTTATTGTGCTTTAAAGCAAAGTTGTTTACAAATTCATCAAAGTTCAGAGACTTGGCTCTCCTGGACTCCACACTCAAGACACCTAGATTGCTCAGTCTCTCATCATTCATGGTTGAGCGCAGGTAACTCTTCACTAGTTTGAGAGTAGAGAAGCTGCGTTCACATGCAGCTGTACTCACAGGAATGGCAACAGCAATTTTGCACAATTTAAAGAGCTCGTGAAATACCTCTTTAAATGGCTCAATAAGTACAGTCAAATCTACAACACTAGTGGGCTTCTGTATGCCAGCTTTTCTCTCCAGAATTCTTTTCATTTGGTGAAGTTCATGTCTTAGGTCATCTGTGTTGCTTGAATAGATGGAGGCAAATGGAAAAAGTTCTTCTTCATGACAAAATGTTGCACTATTGGGGTTCAGAGCTTGGATTCCCATCATAATTTCACAGTTTGGTTTTGAGAATCGTCTGTTTAACTCACTCAGCATATTGTCAAGCACGGGGTAGAATATATTGGTCCGAAAAGTGTCTTTGTACTTTCAGAACGGCCAGCTAATTGGGACATTGTGACATACCCATGGAGCTTTGAGCTCTGTTTAGTCTTTCTTTTTGGAGCTGGCGTGGTTTCAATGTTGCATTGTTCAGCAGTGTTTAAGACATCTTTCCAGAGTCCTTCAAAGTAGGATTCATCTCTGTAACACTGAAAACGATGCATAAGAGCTTCAATTAGGTCCAGGGCTGAACCCAAATCAAGAGAAGGTGATTGAAGAATACCAGAGAGACATCTTGTGTCACCAAATAGCTCAGTGAAAGTCACTAAAAGACCAATGAATTCCAGGTCCATTTGAGCAAGAAGTCCACGTGCATCAACGGTTCTATCTCCACTCTTTTCTTCAGATATTTCCTCTAGCAAACGAATTACAGCAGGTAACCGTTTAAGTACAGTATTGCAAGCCATATGTTGACAAGCCCACCTCGTGTCACTTAATTTTTGCAGCTCTCTGGGTGGACCATCATATTTCTTTTTGTATGTCAAGCCATTTGATATGAACATAGGAGCCTGACATGAATGAATACAGTCACTGCAAAATTGTAAAAAAAACATTCAGCTTGGGGGACTGCTTTCACAGTGTCAACTAACACTAAATTAAGGCAATGGGCATTGCAATGTACATAAAATGCCTGCTTTGCCACCTCCTTAATACGAGACTGAACGCCAGAGTGCTTACCACTCATTACGGAGGCACCATCATAGGCTTGCCCAACCAGGTTACTCCTGTAATCCAAGCCATATTTCTCAAGGATATGGATTATTTTTTCTGTCAGTCCTGCAGCATCAAGGTGCTCTGCAGCTTCAAAATGTAAGAAGCTTTCCTTTACTGCTCCTTGGTAGTAATATCTTAACACCAAAGAGATCTGTTCTTTTTTTTTGGTATCTTTAGTTTCATCAGCCATAATGGCAAACACCTCACTTTCCTTGACTTCATTAATGATGGAGACACGAACCATTTCTGCCAATGTGTCCAAAATTTCATTCTGAATATGATGACTTGTGTATTTTGCGTTTTGAGGCCCCGCCAATTTCTTCTTAACAGTTGGGTCATGGTCGCCGATGAGATTTAATATTTCTAAAAAGTTTCCCTTGTTGTCAGCATCAGCTGTCTCCCTGTGACCCCTCTGGGATATATTCTGGGTTGCAGTTAACATCAAGACTTCTGCTACAGTTTTTATGTATGTTCGATTTTCCTCTATTTGCTTTTTGTGCTCTTCATTTAATATAGACATTAAAGATGAATCAGTCTTTTTTCTTCTTTCAAATTCCTTCCAAGCCATCATTGCATTTATGTGTGCCTCAGACTTTGCATGTCCAGCAAATCCACCATCTCTGAATGTGGCCTTTTTCCAATTCTTATATCCCACAACAGATGTAAAGACTGAATGTGTATTTAGAAGGCCAAAGTTTCTACAAGCGAAACAGTACACTGAGTCCTGGCACTGGGAGTATTCTATCCATGGGTGTAAATTGTACCATGAGGCTTGAAAGTGTCTTCGTCTGTCACCCTGGAGAGTCCTGGGAAAGACTTTAAGGTGTGGCTGGACTGGACCACCAGCTCTTGATGTGGAAATGTCTAGAACAAGAAATAAATGGTGACAGAACAATAATTAGCTATATGAATTATTTTACACATTAGAGAAAAAAAAGGACTTTTTACTGTTTTTCATTTACACCTAACATTTGACTGAGGTTCTTTAATAAACCTGAAAATAAGACTAATTTCATTTCAAACACTTTATCCCCAAGGGGCAATTAACAAAGCCACGTAGAGTCACACAAACAATATAAGTTACTTAAAGACATCATACATTAATAAATAACACAATGTGCTCGGAATACATATTAATTATAATTCACTACAAGTGGATACCTGAAAAACAACTAGTCCATACCATATATAAGAATACGTTATTTATTCTTATAGATGGTATGGACTAGTTGTTTTTCACTTCTCTTCATTCTCATACCTGGAGGTCCTATTGGGTCAGTGTGGTTAGTTGGCTCCTCTTCATTCTCAAAGTCTGTCTCCTGAACTGTCTGAGAAAGTGCTAGAAAACAAAAATCAGTCTCAGTTTATTTTCAGACGCTTTAAACAGTTTAATATTATAGCTTTCTATATAATTTGTATTTAAACATATACCAGTAAAGTAGTCAAGTGTGTGAGTGGAGGTATACCTAACATTTCTCTTGGGCTTGTGCTCTCTGGAAATTCTTCTCCCTCACTCTCTGGGTCAGTCTGTTCTTTCTCTCTTTCATCCTGCCTATTATTCTCCTGTGTCTTAGAGTCATTTGACTGCTTCCTGCTACTCTTCCTGAAGAAGGATGCTATATCTGCTGCCTTTCTCTTCATTTTCCACACATTTCACTGACTGACTGACATAAATACAAATCAAAACATAAGCAAAACATATCAACATTAACATGTTTGAAAAACAGCAAAAAAAAAAATTTTGTAGGTACCTAATTTTACCTTGACTTTATATCTACAACTGCTTCATGCGCGTGACGACGCAAATATGATGCGAGTTATTCACATCCATCTAACGTTAGCGTGTTTACATAGAAAAGTAACGTTACTGTATATAAAATCGACTTAGAAGCTAGTAATTATATTGGTATGTTGAATCACATTAAATGTTTCATGATTAAAACATACATTTATATATTCAAGATAAAATAAACATAGTTGAGCATCCGAGTCAGCTAATATGAAGCTAGCTAAGTTAACTGCTCCCTACGTTACCTGTTTGTTACACAGGACAATAATAAAACTTCAGACACAAATAGTTGAACGGAACTAAAATAATAATTTTTCTGACTTTAATAACTCAGCTGAAAAGATGTGTTTGTGTGCTCAAACACGAGTTGAACCAGGCACAAAAGCGAAGCTTCACTCCTCGTCTCTCGGAGTCCTCGACTTTTTACAAATGCTGGAAAGAAACGCGCGCTACGGAAACTCTCGCGATAGTGCATTTGCCTGTTAGTGACAAGTGATTCAACTGTCGCGATAGTTTCGCAGTCCGAACGTAATCGTTTTGCCATGATCGATTGAGGTCATTTTTATCAAAATCTAAGAAATTATTATTATTATTATTATTATTTATAATAGATCGTAATTACGATTGGGGTGGCCAGTGGGGTGACCGTGATTATTTCCACGGTGGCCATGGCTACCCCTGGCCACCCCCTAGCTCCGCCCCTGGCCAGAGCATAACCGGTTATCTTCACCCAAGAGACCTACTGTTGGTCAATCGTTTTGGTTTTAAAGGTAAATGCATTGTTAGTCACAATGTCTAATTACTGGGCCAAAAGGAAAATAATATTGAATAGAGTTGAGAGGGACAAACAGGACATTGCAGCTGCAAACAATGCTCTACTTGCTGTTATTCCTGACTTTGACCAAGCAAATCCTCATGTTAATGAACATCAAGATGGAATGGCTTTCTGTTTATGGTGCATAACTGACTCTTTTTCATTATTCCCTGATCTAAAATCTTGGCAAGAGGCAATGAGATATTTGGTGTGCTTGCAAACAGGTTTCAGCGTTAAAACGACGGACCATGACAAGAAGGGAAAGCGAAAGAAAATCTCAAATTCCAAGTACAGACCCCAGGCCTTTTCTGATGAAGTGGAGTCTAGTCTTCCAGATGCACCAGCAGTGCTGTCGTTTTGACAACCTTTTTTGAGGTTTGAAAACATTGTTCCCGGTACCGAGGTTTTCAATGCTTCAGAAGTTGCATCAATTCCAAAAAACCAAGAAAATGTTGAGCCATCTGTAGACTTCAGAGCTGGTATTTAAAATGTATTGCTGTGATGCTTAATTTGTGATCCTGCCACTAAACTATACCCTTTGTTAGATTTTCAAATTTCTGTTCCCTCTTTCTCAAAACCAGGTTTCTCCCCAGTAATCCAGACTCCACTTCACAGAGCCAAGAGTTTGAGTACATGTAAGTGATGTTAATTGTGATGATTTTTGTCTTGGAAACTATTGCTTCTATTTAAGATGAGGAATCCTTTTATCCATAATCTGTTTTTCATTAGGGCACTTGACTTTCTGGATGAAAGGTGTCGAGGTGTGTTGACATTTCAATTATTGTTTTATTACTGAATATGCAATCTCTGCAGTGAAATTAAAGCTGTTATGTTTGTTCCCCCAGCTCGTCAAGTACTAAGCTTTACACCCCCAGCTGCAAATTTGCCCTGGCAGCATATGGGTGAAAACGCTGGAGGTATGTAATAAATTGCGCTAAACTAAGTGTTACATATAAGTCCAATTCATTAAATGTATGCAATGACTTCAAACATATTTTTACGTCAATGATTATCAATAGGAGAAAGTCATCGCTTTGTTATTGGTCCTTGGACGCCCCTGGCATCTCGTGTACAGCATGAAGTTTTCAGCTATGAAGGTATATTCTAGGCCTACGTCTTAATGTCCAGTGTTTTAACAATATTGAAAATAGTGCCTTTTTTATTTTTTTATTTTTTTATTTCTTTATGTAGATTTCCAGAGACTCCAGAATGAAAACCAAGCTCTTGAGGGAGGAGAACCAAGCCCTGAGGGAAGGCAGTGCACGAGCAGGTGAGAACATGCACTCTTTCTTAAATTGTACTTTTCTGTGTGTAATGTATGTTCAGAATTACCATATGTCTTTCATTTTGTAGCTTCGGATGACAGCGGCTAACTTCAAGAGCAGGTGAAACAAGTTGGGACAATGTTGAAGACGTTTGCTTGCACTGGGCAATCAGGTACAACTTGCAAACAACACCTGTGGTTGTTGGTTTAATTCCCACTGGGGCCACCTGTACATGTAGTAGACCTAGATATAAATGTCATAGTTTCCTGAAAGGAGCACCTGACCATGAATGCGGAAAAAGGCGCTGCACAGCTGAGAGGGACCCACAGCCGACCCCTTAAATCTAGGCTGACTACTGACACCCCAGCATCACTGAACTGGAACACTTTCTTTATCCTGCAGTCAGTAACATCAAGAAGCCAGAAGTGCCAGACTACACTCACCCAATCCACACTGTTCACTGTGGAAATTACTTATTTTTTTGTATTTTAACTTGAGAAGGAAATCCTATTTCATACCTCTGATACTTGATATTGCACATTACCTGGTACCAAATATTCTACTTACTCTGTTTTTAACATTACATTTCATTAGGGCAGAAAAAAATTGTATATATATATATATAATATATATTAGGGCTGTCAAATGATTAAAATTTGTAATCAAATTAATCAGGATTAATCACTATTTGCAATTACACCTGAATCCTAACAATTTTTTCTTTCTGAAATGCATACCTAAAGATAAATAACAGGACACAGAAACATAATTTTCATATTATGTCTGTTTCTTAACATAGCCAAATAATGGTGGTTTAAATCAAGCTGAAACATACTACACACCATAATATTTGTCTTTGTAATGTGGAGGGTGCTTCGGGAATATGGGGTCCTGGGTCCTTTGCTAAAGGCTGTCAGGTCCCTGTACGACCGAAGCAGGAGCTTGGTCCGCATTGCCGGCAGTAAGTCAGACTTGTTCCCTGTGCAGGTTGGACTCCGGCAGGGCTGCCCTTTGTCACCGGTTCTGTTCATAATTTTTATGGACAGAATTTCTAGGCGCAGCCAGGGTGTCAGGTTTGGGGACCACACGATTTCGTCTCTGCTCTTTGCGGATGATGTTGTTGTGTTGGCCCCTTCAAGCCAGGACCTTCAGCATGCACTTGGACGGTTTGCAGCTGAGTGTGAAGCGGTGGGGATGAAAATCAGTACCTCCAAATCCGAGGCCATGGTCCTCAGTCGGAAAAGGGTGGCTTGCCCACTTCAGGTTGGTGGAGAGTGCCTGCCTCAAGTGGAGGAGTTTAAGTATCTAGGGGTCTTGTTCACGAGTGAGGGAAGGATGGAACGGGAGATTGACAGACGGATCGGTGCAGCTTCTGCAGTAATGCGGTCGATGTATCGGTCTGTCGTGGTGAAGAAAGAGCTGAGCCGCAAGGCGAAGCTCTCGATTTACCGGTCAATCTACGTTCCTACTCTCACCTATGGTCATGAGCTTTGAGTCATGACCGAAAGGACAAGATCCCGGATACAGGCGGCCGAAATGAGCTTTCTCCGCAGGGTGGCTGGGCGATCCCTTAGAGATAGGGTGAGAAGCTCGGTCACCCGGGAGGAGCTCAGAGTAGAGCCGCTGCTCCTCCACATCGAGAGGGGTCAGCTGAGGTGGCTTGGGCATCTGTTTCGGATGCCTCCGGAACGCCTCCCTAGGAAGGTGTTCCGGTCCCGTCCCACCGGGAAGAGACCCCGGGGAAGACCTAGGACACGCTGATCCACCCAATGTTAATTATAAATGTGGGCATTGTACCCATTGTGATAACACTGTTAACACCAAAACATTCTGCCATCCAAGAACAGGCAAGGAATTTCGGATTAAAAGCTTCATTAATTGTAGCACTACAAATGTTATATATATATATATATATATATATTGAAATGTATCTCAGGACCGGCTTAAATAGGCCAGACAAAAAGAACACTGAATTTACAGATTGCTGAACATAAGGCTGCCATTCGCAATACAAATATGGACGATGTGGTACTATATGAAGGCTCAACATGGGTTGCCCTCTTTGAGATTTGTGGGTATTGAACTAGTCCAGATCTCAAAGTGGGGCGGTGACATTGTACGAAATTAAAACAGAGGGAAGCTTTTTGACACATTGGACACCGTCAACCCTAATGGTCTCAATGATGATTTCTCGCTGTGTTCTTCTCTGGGATAGTTGGATGTGCTGTTTTTGATTACTATGTAATTGGACACATGCTTGTATATGTTTGCTATTGTTGTCTACGCTTAGTATTTCATCCCTGTAATGAACACAGGTGTTGCCTAACTAGGCTTGTATGCTATAAATGGTTGTCTATGTGAAATGCAATATTACTCTGAGGAAGACGCCGTTGAGCGTCGAATCGTCAGTATTTATTAAAAATGTTTGATACCGTCATGATATCAGATTTTTCAGTGCTCCAACTTCCCCCAGTTTTTTCTAGAGATCACAATGTGTTGTTTGCGGTTAGGATCTTAGGCTACAGATCTCTCAAAACATCAACAAGTAGCTACAGACCAGACAGACAGTCAGCATATTGTTAAAGGGAGTTATTTCAGAACAAGGCAGAGCGCTTAGCAGTAAAAAGTACCTGCTTCGAAACTTATAGCAATGCTGTCATTTTGTAGCAGGTGACAATAAGTATTAATTAGGCTATAGATTTGTGCATAAAAGATTTGTGCATAATGACATTGTTTATGTAAATAGTCCCTATGAGCAACATTACATTTTAAATGTTTATTCAGGAGACGTGACTACAAAGGCCAAAGTACAAGGAGATCCCTTGAAGCAACTTAGGGTAAAGCACCTTGCCCAAGGCCACAACGACATTTGGGTCTTGAATCAAACTAAAACCTTTGAATTACAAGTTTGACTTCCTAACCACTGAGTCAGCTGACTCCCAAACTGGATAAAAAGTAGATGTAGCCTATTGGCTACATATGAATAAAAACGGTAAGCCTGCTAAAACGGGTGGTGTGCGGGGGTCTAGAATTTCTGGGCGTACGATTTCTTAATCTCCTGTCATGTGGCATACATCACCTATATGCAGATCACACAGCCTATTCTATTTGTCTTCTCTTCTCACTACCAGTATTGTGTTCAATGAAACCCGGCTCATGCTTCAATCCAATCGATAGATTGTTTCATCCTCAGAATACCTTGGAATATTTTTATACAATGTTACACAAATAAAAGTCAAAGAGATCTATATTTTGCTGTATTTGAGCAAGGTTTTAATAATAAAACAAAAAAACAGACATTATGAAATTGCTTTTGGAATGAATGTGCTGGTGCTGAAATGTGTGATCGGGTGAACATAAACACAACACTTCAATGAATATCCACTACATGGCTGGTCATATGAAAAATACATGGCTAGAATACGTAAATCAGAACTGGACAGCACATTCTGTTGGGCACAACTAAATAATGTCTTGATTTCATAATTGCTGGTAATTTACTCACGATTGTAGACTTACAGGCGGGAGTGTGTGTGTGAAGTGAGAGTAATCACGAGGACCCTTTCTTGGGTGACTGTGAAGCACGTTTAAGTGGCTTAGAAGCTAACAGTTCTAAACCGTCTATTCTTGCTCACACTCCGTGGATTGACCAAGAATAGGCCTCTGGAAATGACAGCCCTTTTCATAATTTCAGATTGCATTCTTGAAATGGAGCATTTGGCAAATGCTTTATAGTAAAATATATACAATACAAACACAGCTCAAGACGACATTTAAAAATAGTATTTGGATTTTTGTTGTAAATTACATTTTTATTCTACCGGTACGGCGAACCAGCACCATTTCAAACTAGTTCTCACTATTAGTGCGAACCGGCTACTTTCATCTCAGCTTTTTCTCTGCGAATGCCAATTCGCTCTTGCTACTGATAAAAAAAGCAATATTATTGATACTAATTTACCGATTTCAAAGGACTTGCTATTTTATACTATGGTTTTATTCTATCTGATGAAATGAGTTAGATTTACCTTGAGACAAGTTACAGTACGCGTTAACGCCAAGTGTACGGCTTACGTCTAGTACTGCCATTGATCGCTAGCTAAGGACTTAGCATTTAGCTTGCAATGTTTGAAATAACACCTTTTTGTTTGTGGTCTGTATTTTACTGTATTAAGAAAAACTGTTGAATTGTTTTAATAATTGACACCTTCAGTTACACTGTATCAAGATTAGATTCACTATATCAATGCCTTTGATACATTTGGATACAGTGTGCCAGTTAGGTGCAAATTGAACAATCTTAGCTTGGACACATCCTAAAACCCCTTTACACAGCTTTAACACATTCTGTATCAAGTGATCTCAATACCTTGTGATACACATGGAAAAAAGGCATTTCGCAGTGTATGTGTTAAATGATACTTTTGTAAACGTGCAAATGTATATGGGGAGCAATTAAGAGGGCTTTGAGTTTGCAAATTACAGAGTCTTTGCTGGCAATGTTTGTGGATGTGTGCCAACTTGATAGCCATATAAATAGCCATATTTTACTCAGAAAATACATGACTCCAAGATGTTAAGGAAGCCATTAAAAAACAATCTCCTAGGGGACCATGCTGTTGTGGAAATTCTTGCACTGATGTGTACTTGGTCGTCCTATACATGTATAAATGGGTTACTAGTTAAAGATGCAGAGAGGGATCTGGTGTTTGAATAGGAGACATCCTTGACCGGCACCAGCGGATAAGAGGGGTACTTGTAAATCAGTAAATCTGTATAACCCTTTAGTGTCTATCTGTTGATTGTCCAGACATTGTGACTGCTCAGGAGTTGAGAAAGATAAGGTGGGGGGACAGCCTGCCCTTTGGGTAAAAACCTATGTGACACAAGACAGATGGGCATCATCTTACCACACCCCTTTTAACTGTAATAAATACGGATTGTTCATGTATTACGTGAGAGACTCCTCGGATGATTATGTATGTAAGTGTTTGACACGTCTCTCTATTTGCAAATAATTAATAAAACTGTTAAATTGTGCCAAGAGAATTTCAACTCTGTATTTCCTCATGAAAGAGTTCTGATCGATGGAATTGCCATCACACATGCCCCTAGTCCCTCTAGGGGCAATCTCTAGTGATGTCCCTGATTGTCTCATTAACCTATAGTAGGCTATTCTAAACGTATCACCATATCAAATAAGGCCAGTGGAACATTTCATAATGTTTCGCTTACAATGTTGATATTGCCTACTATTAGGCCAATGTATTAACATTTTAAGCTGTTGTGCACAGTATGGAAGCGTGAAATTTCCAAAATGTAATTAGCGAGTGGAAAATTTGTATTGCACATGCGTTATTGTTTGTGCAGTTTAATTGACATGGATGGACATATCAGTTTGAAATGTAAGAACGAGGGAATATTGAAAAGTGTTTTGATAGTTAGGGTATATTTAGGGTATACCCACATCTCCAGGCACCACACCACAGTATTTCCCTGTGCCTATGTATTGGGATGATGCGCTTTTAGATGCCTTTTGATGAGTCTATTAAGGACGTTTTTCAGTTGTTATATGTACATGTCTACCTCTGGAACCTGATTGCTCCTATCCCTGCATTTCAGTTGCACATGCTACCATGCACCTTCAATTTGGCTTCATTACACATTTAGAACTGCCATTTCTACTTGCATTTGCCTTCATTCCACATATATACATGCCACTTGTATCATACATTATACTTAATAATGCTGCCCTCTTTGAAATGGCACTTCTGGTTATATGCTAACTGCATTTCGTTGTACTGTACTTGTACTTGTTCAGTGGCAATAAAGTTGAATCTAATCACATCAAAAAATATAAAAAAAAAAAATTGAGAACCTATCTTGCCAAAATACTCTTAGCCAACTATGGTATTTGACTATGGTCACAAAGATAATTTAATCTAGTCTATTTTTTTTGAGGCAAAATGAGAAATATTTATCGTTTAGTTCTTGCTTTATTCTGTTTCTATTTAGTCAATTCTCATCTGAAATGTTGTCAACATTTTTGTAGACCAAATTAACACTGATCCCACATTGGGAAGGTTGGTCATTGGTGAAGACGTGCTGCTGCTAGCTACCAGTGGAGGGGCTGGTGGCTTCATCACTTGCTTGTCTACATAAGGATGTAATCTTTGGATGTTTTGCACGCGCTTGTGCAGACAAAACTATTGCTGCGCTTTTCAGCACTGTTTGCATTTTTTTTTTTTTACTAATGTCTATCATTATCTATCAAAATGTAATGATTATCAATTTTGAAAGCAGCATAATGGTGTAATGCTTGTAAGATAAGGTCATTGTTGCCAGATTCAGGGATTTTGAGACGATTTAGCCCCCTTTTTCGACTGTAAGGGGGTGTCATTTTCCACCTCTCATTCTCCTCCAATGGTGGTTTCATCTTCCACTTCTCCTTCCCCTCCACTAGGAGGAGACATCTTCCAACTCTCCTTCTCCTCAAAGAACGGGCGTTATCTTCCACCTCTTCTTCTGCTCCACTAGGGGTGTCAGTTTGTCAGAACAGAAAGGAGGAGGGTCTAGAAGTCTATTAGAGCTGCAGTAGATCACAGAGACTCACTCATCATCAACACAGGATGGAACTGACACCACTCTATTGGATACTCTGTAAGTACCGTGTTTGTGTTTTATCTGAGATCATGCAAAGTGAGGACATTGGGCTGGTTAGTCTAACATCAACAAAAAGTTTTATCTTAGGGTTAGAATTAGGCTTAGAATGAATGTTAGTGTTAATCATAGGCAAGAAGGGTTGGGTGTGTTAGATATCAGCCATTTCATATAGTGGTTGTAATAATTATAGCCATTTATCAAGGGAGAGAGTAATTCAATTATTTATTGCCGCATTAGATAGTCTTGTTCATGAGGTTACTTCCTTACACAACCTCAATCTCATCTCAAAGAAATTTCCAGTTGTCCTCACCTTTATAGACATAGCCCATTAGCTATATTTACTATGTGGAATCTGAGCATTAACAATTACAATATGAATGTACGTTTCATTGGAAGTGAATGTGCCTAATAATGAGAACAACAGAAACCTCTCTGTTTAGATTATCTCTCTGTAGGTTGTGCTCTAATGACCATAGGAATGATTACGATGGTCATTTGGCATGGGTGTTACTGTCTTGGAAACCTGATCTTTGCTAGGTAGACACCCCCTTCAATGTATATATCAGCTTGTAACCAACATTACTGTGAGAAGATAATGGAAAGTTCAACGAATGACATCTGTGCTGCAATCTTCCAATAAATGTGAGCAAACTTCTCCCTCGATTTGACACGGGTTCTACATTATTTGACCACTATACGAAACCGCCGATTTCTAACAGGTAAGGCAAAGTTCAGGCATAAAGTTTTAGTTATTGAGGTTAAGGTTAGGGTTAGGTTAGGGTTTGGAGAGATTATAGGATGCGCAAGATATTCAAGTTAGCTGGTAAGAATGATTAATTCCTTTGATCTTTGACCTTTAGATAAGGTTGTTTGATCACAATAGCAGGACCCTTCATGTACAGTTTTAAGATGGCCAGGTGGCTTCAAAGTGATCATTCTCAGTGGGTTTTGTGTATTTAGTGTCTTCTCACACTGGAATATGTCTACATAAGTAGTTTTATCTCAATAATTCTTATCTCTTATTGAGATATCTTTAAAGTGTGTATTGTGAGGGGTAGCTGAGGTGGATGTGTTAGGGATGATTCTCAGGGGAGGGGGGTTGAGGGGCGTCCATTCTTTTAAAATGGTGTTTGTGTTTTTGGTATTTCTGTGTGTGTGTGTATGTGGAATCTGAGCATTAATAATTACAGTATGAATGTACGTTTCATTGGAAGTGAATGTGCCTAATAATGAGAACAGAAACCTCTCTGTTTAGATTATCTCTCTGTAGGTTGCGCTCTGATAACCACAGATATGTTTACATTGACCATTTGGCATGGGTGTTACTGTCTTGGAAACCGGGTCTTTGCTAGGTAGACACACCCTTCAATGTATATATCAGCTTGTAACCAATATTACAGTGAAGAGAAGAGATTGAGCCTGTAACATCATGAGCTAATAGACTATCAAATGCTGCAATAAATAATTGAATTACTCTCTCCCTTGATGACCTGGGTACACTATCATTATTTCGACCACTATATGAAACGGCTGATTTCTAACATGTACAGTGGATATAAAAAGTCTACAAATCCCAGTGAATATGCCAGGTTTTTGTGATGTAAAAGAATGAGACAAAGATAAATCATGTCAGAACCTTTTCCACTATTAATGTGACCTATAATGTGAACAATTCAATTGAAAAATGAAAAATAACAAGCTTACAATAACCTGGTTGCATAAGTGTGCACACCCTCTTAGAACTGGGGTTGTGGCTGTGTTCAGAATTAACCAATCACATTCAAACTCATGTTAAATAGAAGTCATTACACACCTTTCATCATTTAAAGTGACTCTGATTAATCACAAAGTTCAGCTGTTCTTGTAGGATTTTTCTGACATTTTCTCAGTTTCATCTCAGAGCAAAAGCCATGGTCTGCAGAGAGCTTCCAAAGCATCAGAGGGATCTCATTGTTGAAAGATATCAGTCAGGAGAAGGGTACAAAGAATTTCCAAAGCATTAGATATACCATGGAACACAGTTAAGACAGTCATCATCAAGTGGAGAAAATATGGCACAACAGAGACATTACCAAGAACTGGATGTCCCTCAAACATTTATGAAAAGAAGAGAAGAAAACTGGTCAGGGAGGCTTCCAAGAGGCCTACAGCAACATTAAAGGAACTGCAGGAATTTCTGGCAAGTACTGGCTATGTGCTACATGTGACAAATATCCTGTATTCTTCATATGAATGGGCTACGGGGTAGGGTGGCAAGACGGAAGCCTTTTCTTACAAAGACAAACATCCAAGCCCGGATGAAATTTGCAAAAACAAACATCATGTGCCCCAAAAGCACCTGGGAAAATGTGTTATGGTCTGATGAAACCAAGGTTAAACTTTTTGGCCATGATTCCAAAAGGTATGTTTGGTGCAAAAACAACACTGCACATCACCCAAAGAACATCATGCCCACAGTGAAGCATGGTGGTGGCAGCATCATGCCTCTGGGCTGTTTTTCTTCAGCTGGAACCGGGGCCTTAATCAGAATGGAGGGAATTATGAACACAAAACCTTCAGGCATCCGTTAGAAAGCTGAAGAGGAAGTTCACCTTTCATCACGACAACGACCCAAAGCACACGTCCAAATCCACAAAAGCATGGTTTCACCAGAAGAAGATTAACGTTTTGGAATGGCCCAGCCAGAGCCCAGACCTAAATCCAATTGAACATCTGTGGGGTGATCTGAAGAGGGCTATGCACAGGAGATGTCCTCGCAATCTGACAGAATTGGAGCGCTTTTGCAAAGAAGAGTGGGCAAATATTGCTACGTCAAGATGTGCCATGCTAATAGACTCCTACCCAAAAAGACTTAGTGCTGTATTAAAATTAAAAGGTGCTTCAACAAAGTATTAGTTTAAAGGTGTGCACACTTATGCAACCAGGTTATTGTGAGTTTTAAAAATTTCCCCCTCAAAGATTTCAGTTTGTGTGTTGAATTGAATTGAATTGTTCATGTTAGAGGTCACATTAAAGGTGGAAAAAGTTCGGACATGATATATCTTTATCTGTCTCATTCTTTTACATCACAAGAACCTGGCATTTTAACAGGGGTGTGTAGACTTTTCATACACATTTTGAATAGGAAATAACATTTCGAATAGGATACTAAACATTAGTGATGGGTCATTCACAAACAAATGTCTATTTTTGAACAGCTCTTTTTATTGAAGTTTGGGACCCGAATCACATTGGTGAAAGTTCATTTGGCTCCTTAATTTTCTTCATTTTATGCTTGAACAATGATTGTTTGCATATAAGGTGATAACATACACACTAAAGATTGAACATCTGCACTGCAGAATCAATAAAGTGGCCTAGTTGGGTCTTTGTGTAATTTTTCCTGTTGCCCAACGTCACAGAAAAAAATTATCTAATAATTGGGACAGGTAAGATGTTTCCTATGTGAATGTAAGATGTAACTATATGAGCATTTCATGATCAAACATATTTGTACGTACTGTTTTGCCTTTACAATGGAGATTTGTATGTTTCATGGTGTTGTGGTTATTTTTATGCATTTTAAACAAAGAGCCTTTCGGGAGCCAGTACATGCAGTTTTCACAAAATCTCAAACATATTTTTGAAGATGGATAGATTAAATCTTAAGTCTTCAATGAAATTGTTTATGTTGTAGGTGAGATGTCCATAATCTTTTGCCTTTTGTAAAGACTTTGTTTTCTCTGTTTTTTAGTAATGTTCACCTCTGGATTGGCAACAAGTGATGGTTAGTATCTTCCTATTATCTTATTATCAGTGGGGAACCGTGACTGTTTGAGCCAGGCCCTCAGTTGCGGAAAAAGATCTGATGTTATACCTATAGATAGAGAACTCTGATGCTTGTGTATGCCTGTGTATACAGAGCATGACTTGGGTCAAACGGTCCTAAGCCATGCCACGGCTGGCTAAATGCTGTCAGAAAAAAAAGTTGTGCTGTATTCAATGTTCCATCTAGTCCATGCAACAACAAAAAACATGCACCACAACATGAAATGTCATGTACTTTTGATAACTTATTCATGTTACATATAGACAAATGGTGTATGTGCTTAAAGGAGACGGGACCTATGCACTGGTGTTGAAATCAACTTGTTAGCCCCACTAGAACCCCCGGGAAGAAGCGCAGTTTTAGTAGCCCATTCACATGGGAAAAAGGATGTTGTAATCTTCCAAAAACTCCCCTTGGTTTTTCCATGGCTTATTCCTTGCCAAACGATGCATTTTGCTACGAGTCTGGACCTATACACTACACACTATTGATGGATTACGGCCTTTTAGAAGCCTATTCCAGTGGCAAACCGTGAGTACTACAGCTGGGCCTTCACCTCGGCCATCACCGCCGAGAAAAGAAATCAGCGCGGAAAAAAGCAACAGTACAATGAATTGAAAGGGTTTAACAAGTGCAATCCTTTAATTAACGATGACAAGGATGTAAACAAATAGACCATAACGTCAATAACATTCTCCGCAACAAGAGACATTCTCAACATTAACTTCAGAAAACTGGAGACCATTTAGGCTACATAGTTGAAATTAAATAAACCTACTCTAAAGCCAAAATCTGGAAATATACAATTAGGTCACCCAGAATGTCACCCCGTGACGCTGCCGACACAGACACCGAGGCTCGTTTCATCACCACGGACAGCGCTATGAAATCACAGCGCATTACAAATCATTCACACATTGACAAATAAATTCATGAGCATCATCAATCTACAATACAATGTTTTAAAGATGCAATGAAGTGCAAATGCCTCGCCATTCGCAATTACGCATGGGGCAATAAATTAAAGTCACAATTTTAATTTATAGGTTCTACTATACCTCCTTAATTCTCCACAGGGAAAGGGACAGACAAGTGAGCATGGGGGGAATAAAAACCCTTTAAAAACAAAAATCCAACCACACACTTCTGATGCGTTTGATATATTGAATGATTGATTACATATTGAATTAAAGGCAATTTGCGCTGGGACAACCTCCGCAATAAATACAAATTCCTGAATGTCCACTTGGCCAGTAATCTTAATCCCTTGAAATAATAATCAAGGTGGCTTATAACATGAAAACGAAGTCCATTCGTCTGTCTTTCTTTGTGAAGTGGGCGATGGCAGCGTCATAAAGTTTGTCCTTTGATTTGAGCTCCAAATAAGTCCTTTCTCTATGGACATCAGTGCCAAAGCTCCCAGGCGATCCTGTCCAGTACTGTTGCTGGCGTGCGTCTTGATGCGCTTCAGAGCCGAGAAAGACCGCTCCACGGAGGAGGTGGACACGGGGATGGTCAGCACCAGGCAGGTGAGGTGATACAGTTGCGGCATGCTCTCAGTCAGCTCTTTAAGAGTCAGAAAGTGCAACAGGTCTGATGGGCTCCTTGCCTCAAAGTTTGCCATGTTGTACATGACCCGTCAGTTCAGTTTTGAGCCTGGGGAGGTCAAAATGCAGCCCGTAGTTTTCCGCGAGGCTCTGAAACTCAGAGTTGGGGAAGTTTTCTCTGTATGAGGCAAACCTCTTAGGGTCAAGAAGGGCAAGGAAAATGAGTTTTTCATGATCCTTGAACCTGTTCCTCAGCTGAGTGAGAATGTTGTCCAGGATTTCACTGTGCAGCTGCTGGTACGCTGCGGGCTCATCTCCAACTCTCCGTGCCCTGCGCCCTGGGAACCCCAACTTCGCTCACTGTGTCCTCATAGATGGAGTCAAATTTGGTCTTTTCTCTCTCTGTGGTGCTGCAAAAGTCCTCGATGCTGGACAAACAGAACTGCATGTCGTACTCCTTATTCTGCAGGATCCCAAAGAGCACGTCGGAGTATGCAAACACCGAGTTGAATGTGGCGAGCAGAAACCAGAACTCGAAGCCTGTCAGCAGTGCAGTGTATGCATCAGCGCTGTGTACAGCCTCAGTGCAGTGTATCCATCAGCGCTGTGTACAGCCTCAGTGCAGTGTATCCATCAGCGCTGTGTACAGCCTCAGTGCAGTGTATCCATCAGCGCTGTGTACAGCCTCAGTGCAGTGTATCCATCAGCGCTGTGTACAGCCTCAGTGCAGTGTATCCATCAGCGCTGTGTACAGCCTCAGTGCAGTGTATCCATCAGCGCTGTGTACAGCATCATCATCAAAATCATTGTGGTTGTCAACAATGAACTCAAAGAGCTCCAAGAGTTCTTCTCTCCACTCATACACAGTGCAAACCAAACGTGATGAAAAGTTCCACCGTGTTGGAGTCACTGTGGGCTATGAGGTATGAGAGGCCGTCAGGGACATTATTCAGAAATACCTCTCACAAACACATGTGAAACACTCTTATACACACTACTGAAAAGCTCTCACACATACAAGTGAAACGCTCTTATATACACTACTGAAAAGCTCTCACACATACAAGTGAAACGCTCTTATATACACTACTGAAAAGCTCTCACACATACAAGTGAAACGCTCTTATATACACTACTGAAAAGCTCTCACACATAAAAGTGAAACGCTCTTATATACACCACTGAAAAGCTCTCATAAATTCAAGTGAAACGCTCTTATATACACCACTGAAAAGCTCTCACACCTAAAAGTGAAACGCTCTTATATACACTACTGAAAAGCTCTCACACATAAAAGTGAAACGCTCTTATATACACCACTGAAAAGCTCTCATAAATTCAAGTGAAACGCTCTTATATACACCACTGAAAAGCTCTCATACATTCAAGTGAAACGCTCTTATATACACTACTGAAAAGCTGTCCTACATACAAGTAAAACCCTCTTATATACACTACTGAAAAGCTCTCATACATACAAGTGACACACTCTTATATACACCACTGAAAAGATCTCAAACATACAAGTGAAATGCTCTTATATACACTACTGAAAAGCTGCCCGACTGTTGTTGCATTTGACAAGGTTCTGATGGTCTCAGCTGACGCCAGCACATTGTGAAGTAACGCTGCTCCCTCGGCTGTGTTGGTGTTGTGAACAACGAGACGATCAACACAGTGAATCGTGCTGTGAATTGCGCATTTTTGTTGAACGGAAGGCCTTTCCGGTTTTACTGAAAAACCTCTCACACACTATAGTGAAATCCTTTCACACATTATAGTGAAATATTATATATTTAACTATAATGTTATACAGTACATCCAGAGGCGTAGCACAAGATCCTGGGCCCTATGCATAGACAGTCCTGCTGTCTTCACTCCCATCATCCTCAATCACATCTTCTCTGTCATCTTTCTCTATGAAGAATACATTTGATATTAACCTCTTATCCTAATTGTAATGTTATATAATAAAATACATTAAGATATTAGTGTTACTTAACAAATTTCAGTCAAAATGGCTAAACATGGTTTGTTTTAATATTGATATAAGCTCACTTTGTATCAAATCCAAAGAGGAGGCTGAGGGGTCTGTTGCTACTCCAGTCCCTGCTGTGACAGTTTCTGAAACTGAGGGCCATGTGTTTCATAATGTTAACATCTGCTTCTACTGAATCTGACATAACTATACTTGACATGATATGTACGTACTGATTAGCTACCAAGCTACCTATGACACTGATTAGCCTATTTTGCTAATTATAGACATTATAGCTTATTAATTTAAAATTAAACATGTTTCAAATTAGGCTATTATAATGGTGTGTTGTATGCAAACAGCATTGTTAGTGTAGTTTATTTATTTAGCCTTTACCTCAGATTACACGTATAACCAAATTATCATTTGAAAGTGTATGTTCTGCTCTTCATCTGGGTTGTCTCAGTCCGTTTTTAGCACTAACGGTCGCGGAGATATTCAGGTAGTTTAGCACCATTTCGTTTTCTAGTTTGTGCTCACCTTTCTTTGAAAAGAAGTCAGTCAGCAATTGCTTTCCCTCATTTAGTTTTCTCTCATTATCGTTTCTTTCTTTTATGGCATCCTGATTTGGCTTTCTTAGAGAAAGACATTTCTATACTAGAAGTTTGCCCTCCACCTAGCGCTCCACGTCTCCACCAGATGCTCTACTGAACTAAACAAAATGCGTGCAGGTGGACTAAACCATTTGGCGCATTAGTCGGGGTCGGTGAGACCTTGTCTTTTTTGTATACAAAATGTAGTCAGTCAATCAACCAAGTTATTCAGCCAACACACTTTACATTTCATCTGACATGCATTATGAAATGTAATTAGGAAATGAAAATATTCAGGTGAAATAAAATATATTCCAGACTTTTCAAGGGCCCTCTCTCCCCTTGGGCCCTGGTAATCAGTATCTCTTTTACCCCCTGTCCGACGCCCATGATTACATCCCCGGTATTTATCCCCAGTAATTTTACTGCGAACACGGGATGTGGAAAATCGCGGATAAGTGACGCACCCTCAAAAATCACTCCCTAACACCCAGTTACCCTACACAAAATTCCCCATTACCCTTTCCATGGTTTTATTGCACGATAATATTGTAAAAACATTGTGATTGGCAACTGAGATCGATGTTTCTTTGTCTTTCAACATGTCACTATAAACAGCGACAGATGATTATAGTACAGAAGATATAAAACACTTAAAAATACATTAAATATACAAAAACAATATGTTTTTATGATTTTTTTAATAGAAAGACTTAATGCAATCGACGCTTGGATGGCTGAAATTAGCGCGTTTTCAGAATTTCGGACTTCTTGAAAAATGTCCATGGGTACTTGAGTTCGCCAATGTGGAACTGCGGACAGCTGGGGGAATACTCCTATGTATATTATATATGTCCCATAGGGTGGCCATTCCTCCGGCTTTAGGCTGGACAGTCCGGCTGCAGGTGCAGCCTTAAGCCTGACACTCATTTGTCCTGCTTTTGAGAAAATAACAGGTCCGCCTTTTGGCACATTACCTTGTTAATTAAATACTTATTGGCTAAAAATGTGCATAAAAAAGCTGTGTCAAAATAAGTAATTTCATTGGTTACATTTTCGTGTCCTGATCTATCAACACATGGCTAATTTTAATATTCAAATGAGCCATGTGTTGATTGAACTCAAATGCAGAGTAATGTAACAGGCAGCATGCAGCCCACTACTAATTATCTTAATGTATATAGAAGCGTTTCACTTGTATGTGTGAGAGCTTTTCAGTAGTGTATATAAGAGCGTTTTACTTGTATGTAAGAGAGCTTTTCAGTAGTGTATAAGAGCGTTTCACTTGTATGTATGAGAGCTTTTCAGATATAAGAGCGTTTCACTTGTATATATGAGAGCTTTTCAGTAGTGTATATAAGAGTGTTTCACTTGTATGTGTGAGAGCGTTTCAGTAGTGTATATAAGAGCGTTTTACTTGTATGTAAGAGAGCTTTTCAGTAGTGTATATAAGAGCGTTTCACTTGTATATGTGAGTGCATTTCAGTAGTGTATATAAGAGAGTTTCAGTAGTGTGTGCGAGTGAATCATCTTCCAGTTGTTTATGTGAAAGTGTTTCAGTAGTGTATGTAAGAGCATTTCACATGTGTTTGTGAGAGGTAATTCTGAATAATGTCCCTGACGGCCCCTCATAGTGGGCAGTCTTCGCTGGCATATTTCATCCAGGAGTTTGGTGCGTTTGGCTGACTTTGTGAAAAGGCTGCGAGGCCACTTAGGTGGGAGAAAAACATTTTGCACTCTTTAATTTTAGCAGCACTTTGAGACATGATGAGGTTCAGAGAGTGCGAAAGAGAGCTTGTGGTATTTTTTGCTTTATTTTTGCTTGGACCCCATTCAGTCCAGAGGCCATGACTGCAGCTCCATCGTAACACTGGGCAATTACCTTATTGGTGCAGGCACAGTCCTCCAGAAACTCCAAAACTTGACCAGCTATGGCTTCTGCGAGCTTATCACCACTGACATCACCACTGACATCACCAAACTGGAAAAAGCGCTCCTTCACACAACCGTCAGTGGTGTAACGCAGGACATATAACATCTGAGCGGTGTTACTTACGTCAGTTGTCTCGTCTACCATAACGGAGACAAAAGGCGTGTTCCTCACCTCCTCCCTCATTGCTTCGGTCATTACATCTGCCACCGATTGAATCAGGTCATTATGAATTTTGCTGGAGGTGCCGATGAAAACAGTGGCCGAATCCAGATGACAGCGCAGAGTGCTGTCATACCCCGCCAAAAACTACAGCAACTCCAAGTAGTTCCCATTGTTTTCCGAATCTTTTCTGCCTGACCTTGTTGTTGTGGGCCGTAGTATGATTATGGCGCTGCTCATCTAGCTGAAGATCAACTCTTGTGTCCCCGAAAGGTTTTCAAACTGACCGTCGCTTGCAGGTGTGCCGCAGAATCTTGATGTCGTTGGGCTGACTTTTTCAGATTTGTAAGGCTGACAAATCCGCCGCTGGATGACTTGTCAGTTGTAAAAAGTAAACAACTCTAGCAGTACAGCCTGTTTGTTTTCTTTCAGCCTGTCATCTATGGATATCGCTGATAATTTTCGGTCTTGAAATGCCTTTCCACTTTCTTAACCTTTTCTTTTAATTCCAGTTCTGGAGTTGGTCTTCCGTTTTTTATTATTTCAAGTTTTTCTGTGAAAGGATGCCTTGAAAAAGGCGATGCTATCAAGCTAGCCACAACGTCACTCTCGTCTTCCGCCATTTAACTCTGTCTCTCAACCGCTCTCACCACTCTGCAGAGATTCGGACTTCATGAAGTCCTACGATCTTTAGTTTTTTTCCCGCCCACTTTAAAAATCAAAGCGTGATTGGTCGATTTGCCCGTCACTCTCTACACCAAAACACATAGCTTGGCCTTCCCTGGGATTCGTGAAGACCTAACCAATGAATGAGCCAGCTAACCAGGCCTTAATAGAGAAAGACGATTCTGATTGGATAACATGTTTTCAAGACATTAACTTGACAGTAAGCTTTAAAACATATATGAGAGAAAATGTATTGTATTAAATTAAATGAGTATTATTTTATTTTTTTGGGTCTTCTCTAAAGGCATAGAAGTCCCTGAAGGTTCCCCACAAGTGAAAATGTTTTGTGTGTTAGGCCTTGTGGATCTTTTGTTTATCAGTGGCCTTTTCACTATCCATTAAGTGTAATTGTTCTTTTTTGTATGCTTTTATTTGTACAGTAATGGTTACAGACTCTCCACCGCCATGCATTCTTATTTTGAGTGTAATTCATTTGCCAAAAAAGAGAAAAAAGCTAATCAAACAAAGCTGAAGATGATTTTTTCTTCAAATTGTCTATGGATACCGCGATAATATCAATACCATGAATTATTTTGGCCACGATAACCGTGTAGTGAAAATCTGATATCGTCACAGCCCTACTTCCAATTGCAGCATCATTACCTTTGGTGTTACCACATACAGTGAGGGAAAAAATATTTGATCCCCTGCTGATTATGTACATTTGCCCACTAAAAAATAAATGATCAGTCTATAATTTTAATGGTAGGTTTATTTGAACAGTGAGAGACAGAATAACCACAGCGTGTAGAGGGTCCTGACGGTGCTTATTATACTACAGGTGATGTTAGTATCTTTCTATTATCTGATTATACTACAGGTGATGTTAGTATCTTTCTATTATCTGATTATACTACAGGTGATGTTAGTATCTTTCTATTATCTGATTATACTACAGGTGATGTTAGTATCTTTCTATTATCTGATTATACTACAGGTGATGTTAGTATCTTTCTATTATCTGATTATACTACAGGTGATGTTAGTATCTTTTACTATTATCTGATTATACTACAGGTGATGTTAGTATCTTTTACTATTATCTGATTATACTACAGGTGATGTTAGTATCTTTTACTATTATCTGATTATACTACAGGGGATGTTAGTATCTTTCTATTATCTGATTATATTACAGGTGATGTTAGTATCTTTCTATTATCTGATTATACTACAGGTGATGTTAGTATCTTTCTATTATCTGATTATACTACAGGTGATGGTTAGTATCTTTCTATTATCTGATTATAATACAGGTGATGTTAGTATCTTTCTATTATCTGATTATATTACAGGTGATGTTAGTATCTTTCTATTATCTGATTATACTGCAGGTGATGGTTAGTATCTTTCTATTATCTGATTATATTACAGGTGATGGTTAGTATCTTTCTATTATCTGATTATATTACAGGTGATGTTAGTATCTTTCTATTATCTGATTATACTACAGGTGATGGTTAGTATCTTTCTATTATCTGATAATACTACAGGTGATGGTTAGTATCTTTCTATTATCTGATTATACTACAGGTGATGGTTAGTATCTTTCTATTATCTGATTATATTACAGGTGATGTTAGTATCTTTCTATTATCTGATTATACTACAGGTGATGGTTAGTATCTTTCTATTATCTGATTATACTACAGGTGATGGTTAGTATCTTTCTATTATCTGATTATAGATAAAGACTATATATTAAGGTTTGGATGTCATTTTATGAACTATAATTTAAAGTGCAAATAGTTCTGACTAAGACTGACAGACTATGTAAGGAAAATTTAAAGTTCACTATATATTGTCTCTCTGTCTTTCTCACTCTATCTCTCTCTGTATGTGCGTCTCTATTTCTCTCTTTACTTAATATTTATTGCCCTGTTCTATTTGGACTTCTGGTTTGATCCTAACTGCATTTCATTGTACTGTACCTGTACTTGTTCAATGACAATGACATTTAATGTAATCCAAATCTAATTCCTGTATCTCTTCCAGCCTCTCTAATCATCAATCCCAACAGATCTCAGTTCTTTAAATCTGAGTCTGTCATTCTGAGTTGTGGATATCAGGGGAACTCTGTGGTATGGAGGGTGATGATGAAGACAACCACAGAGAATCAGAAGCATTGTTCTGAGTGGGGGGACAACTGCAACCTCACCCCCCTGGGGGTCTCTGACAGTGGAATGTACTGGTGTCAGACTTGGTCTGGAGGACAAAGCACTTCTGTCAACATCACAGTACATGGTATGTTAATAATCACCATCTACTAACATCACATAACATGGTATGTTAATAATGACCATCTACTAACATCACAGTGCATGTTATGTTAATAATCACCATCTACTAACATCACAGTACATGGTATGTTAATAATCACCATCTACTAACATCACATAACATGGTATGTTAATAATGACCATCTACTAACATCACAGTGCATGTTATGTTAATAATCACCATCTACTAACATCACAGTACATGGTATGTTAATAATCACCATCTACTAACATCACAGTACATGGTATGTTAATAATCACCATCTACTAACATCACAGTACATGGTATGTTAATAATCACCATCTACTAACATCACAGTACATGGTATGTTAATAATCACCATTTACTAACATCACAGTACATGGAACGTCTGTTAAATACATTCAGGGCCCTGAAGGGCATTTATTAACAGAACACAGACCTCACAGTGGGGTTTCAGGAGGCGTGGGTGTGGGCAGCCTCGTAGTTGCATAAGAACTCTTCTTTCAGTTGAATCAGAATCAGAAAGAATGTTATTGTCAGAAAAGTTTTACAACAAAATAATGATAATGTCCTGGTTCATTATTGCATTATTGGTTTATAGATTTGTCCAGTTGAGGGTTGTGTGTGTATGTGGGGAGGGGTTATAGATTTGTCCAGTTGAGGGTTGTGTGTGTATGTGGGGAGGGGTTATAGATTTGTCCAGTTGAGGGTTGTGTGTGTATGTGGGGAGGAGTTATAGATTTGTCCAGTTGAGGGTTGTGTGTGTATGTGGGGAGGGGTTATAGATTTGTCCAGTTGAGGGTTGTGTGTGTATGTGGGGAGGGGTTATAGTCAGTTTGTGTCTGAATAGTCCATTTCCAGGGTGAGAAGGATCAGCACTAATCTTTGCCACTCACCTCCGTGTCCTGGATGTGTGTAGGTCTTGTAGAGACGGTAGATTGCAGCCAGTCAGCCTCTCTGCTGAGCGGATGATGTGTTGCAGTCTGCCCTTGTCCTTGTCAGTGGCTGCAGCGTACCAGACTGTGATGGAGGAGGTCAGGATGGACTCTATGATGGCAGTGTAGAAATGCACCATCATAGTTTTGGCAGGTTGAACCTTTTCAGCCATCTTCTTTGAAAGCAAGGTGATGTTCAGCTCCTACTTGAGGTCCTGGGTGATGGTCATGTCCAGAACACGAATGGACTCCACAGAGTTGACTGGGGAGACACCCAGGGTGATGTGGGGAAGGGCAGCTGGGTTTCTCCTGAAGTCCACTATCATCTCCACTGTCTTTAGGGCGTTGAGCTCCAAGACACTCGAAAGATTCAAACCCTTTACTGATTGACTTGAAAAAATCAGATTTTAGATTTTTTTAACTTCTCATCACTCGTGGATAGGTTCCAACAGAAACCACCAGTGGCGACGTTAGCCCTGGACGTCCGGGGCTATAGCCCGGATCTTTTATGAATAGCCACGGATCTCAAAATGACCAAAAAAAAGAATAATAAAGAAATATCCCCTGATCTATTCATTTATAATTCCGATCGTGCATTATTACAATGTAGACGTGTAGGCCACTAGCGTGTACATTGACATTTTCCGCGTGTACATTCAAAACCCGGTACTTTCTGTCCCGGGCGGGTCAGGACGGTGGGCAAATCCCCTTAGTATTGTGATCCTAGTGACGCCTCTGTTAACCACACATCTCTGTGTGAAAATGCTATTACTTGCAGGTGTCCAGAAAACCATGAGTTTCACTATATTGGACTCTCACAGATCTATTTGTAATATTTGATGAAATTGTATGAACAAATTATTGTAATCATACTTTTAGTTGCATAGAAAATCAAACAGTGCTTTTCACTCTTCCTGAGCGTCTCCAGCTGTCAGATTTAATGAGTGCTCTCTTCTTTGTTCTCTTCTCCAGAATGTTTCAGCTCTTTACATAAATGTTTAATAGGATTTAGATCAGGAGTCAAACAGGGCTAGTTCAGAACCGTCCAATGTTTTGTTCTTATAAATTTTTCACTCAAAAAAGCAATGCTTTGGATGAACTTAATTGAATTGGGGACAGTGGTTGCACACAACAGGTTTAAGTTTGTTGAACTTAAAAATATATTTTAGGAACAACATGTACACCTTTTGTTGTGAACACAACCAAATCAAGTTCAACCTAATAAAAGCAATAGTGTACTCTTCAATTAGTTATTTAGCATTCAGTCAACTTATTTGTATCATGTTTCTTTTACTTTAAACCATTTTTTTGGAAGTTGATTTGAATATAGGCTGTAATTCAAACAAAAGGCTGGTTCAGAGAATTGAAGCTATTCCATGTAAAAAAAAGTTGCATGTAAAAAAAATTGCCAAGCAACTGAAGATATTGCACAGCGATGTGCAGTGGTGGACTCAGGCTCTCTGAGGGGCAATAATGAAAAGGGCACCAGCTATTTGTGATGCATTTATGGTGAAACAGTTCCAAACTGCACCTTTTTCTTTCCTTTCCATAAAAGCTGAAAATTTGCAGTGGTCTCTTAATTTTAACCCTTCTGTTCCTCTCTCAAAATTCTCCTTTTTGATGTTTTTGGAAAGGAAAGAAAAAGGTGCAGTGGTCTTTTAAATTTTTCCAGTGCTCTATTTATATCCTGTGTTGTATAATAATGTATCATGTTGACATGATCACTGTCTGAATGTCTCCTGTGTTGTATAATAATGTATTATGTTGACATGATCCCTGTCTGAATGTCTCCTGTGTTGTATAATAATGTATTATGTTAACATGATCCCTGTCTGAATGTCTCCTGTGTTGTATAATAATGTATTATATTGACATGATCCCTCTCTGAATGTCTCCTGTGTTGTATAATAATGTATTATATTGACATGATCACTGTCTGAATGTCTCCTATTTGGTATAATAATGTATAATGTTGACATGATCACTGAATGTCTCGTGTGTTGTATAATAATGTATTATGTTGACATGATCACTGAATGTCTCCTGTGTTGTATAATAATGTATTATGTTGACATGATCACTGAATGTCTCCTGTGTTGTATAATAATGTATTATGTTGACATGATCACTGTCTGAATGTCTCCTCTGTTGTAGAATAATGTATAATGTTGACATGATCACTGTCTGAATGCCTCCTGTGTTATATAATAATGTATCATGTTGACATGATCACTGTCTGAATGTCTCCTGTGTTGTATAATAATGTATTATGTTGACATGATCACTGTCTGAATGTCTCCTGTGTTGTATAATAATGTATTATATTGACATGATCCCTCTCTGAATGTCTCCTGTGTTGTATAATAATGTATCATGTTGACATGATCACTGTCTGAATGTCTCCTGTGTTGTATAATAATGTATTATGTTGACATGATCCCTGTCTGAATGTCTCCTGTGTTGTATAATAATGTATTATGTTGACATGATCCCTGTCTGAATGTCTCCTGTGTTGTATAATAATGTATTATATTGACATGATCCCTCTCTGAATGTCTCCTGTGTTGTATAATAATGTATTATATTGACATGATCACTGTCTGAATGTCTCCTATTTGGTAAAATAATGTATAATGTTGACATGATCACTGAATGTCTCGTGTGTTGTATAATAATGTATTATGTTGACATGATCACTGAATGTCTCCTGTGTTGTATAATAATGTATTATGTTGACATGATCACTGAATGTCTCCTGTGTTGTATAATAATGTATTATGTTGACATGATCACTGTCTGAATGTCTCCTCTGTTGTAGAATAATGTATAATGTTGACATGATCACTGTCTGAATGCCTCCTGTGTTATATAATAATGTATCATGTTGACATGATCACTGTCTGAATGTCTCCTGTGTTGTATAATAATGTATTATGTTGACATGATCACTGTCTGAATGTCTCCTGTGTTGTATAATAATGTATTATATTGACATGATCCCTCTCTGAATGTCTCCTGTGTTGTATAATAATGTATTATATTGACATGATCACTGTCTGAATGTCTCCTGTGTTGTATAATAATGTATAATGTTGACATGATCACTGAATGTCTCCTGTGTTGTATAATAATGTATTATGTTGACATGATCACTGAATGTCTCCTGTGTTGTATAATAATGTATTATGTTGACATGATCACTGTCTGAATGTCTCCTGTGTTGTATAATAATGTATTATGTTGACATGATCACTGTCTGAATGTCTCCTGTGTTGTATAATAATGTATTATGTTGACATGATCACTGTCTGAATGTCTGTGTTATACAGGTGGTCTTGTGATCCTGGAGAGCCCCACACTTCCTGTGACTGTGGGAAGTCCTTTTACTCTGAGATGTAAATACAGAGAGTCCAATACCACAAAGAAATCATTCCCATGCATGACAGCTGGTTTCTACAAACATGGATCTCTCATCTTTAATGGGACTACAGGAGAGATGACCAGCCATACTGTATCCTGGTCAGATGATGGACTCTGGATGTGTAGATGTGGAAACTATGGACAATCACCTGAGAGCAGGATGACTGTGGCAGGTGAGAATATGAACTAGGAGAATCAGATAGATGGATGACTGTGACAGGTGAGAATATGAACTAGGAGAATCACCAGATAGATGGATGACTGTGACAGGTGAGAATATGAACTAGGAGAATCACCAGACAGATGGATGACTGTGACAGGTGAGAATATGAACTAGGAGAATCACCAGATAGATGGATGACTGTGACAGGTGAGAATATGAACTAGGAGAATCACCAGATAGATGGATGACTGTGACAGGTGAGAATATGAACTAGGAGAATCACCAGATAGATGGATGACTGTGACAGGTGAGAATATGAACTAGGAGAATCACCAGATAGATGGATGACTGTGACAGGTGAGAATATGAACTAGGAGAATCACCAGATAGATGGATGACTGTGACAGGTGAGAATATGAACTAGGAGAATCACCAGGTAGAGGGATGACTGTGACAGGTGAGAATATGAACTAGGAGAATCACCAGATAGATGGATGACTGTGACAGGTGAGAATATGAACTAGGAGAATCACCAGGTAGAGGGATGACTGTAACAATTGGAGTCATGTTATTGTTTCCCCAGCCTCATCTCTAACCCCGTCTCCACCAGCCTCATTTCCCTCTCAGTCTCCATCTCCACCTCTCCCAGGGGTGCCCATGTCTCTGTCCAGACTGTTGTGTAGTCTACTGGTGGTGTCTCCATACCTGATGGTGACCACTGTCCTACTGGTTAAACACAGCAGGAACTGGAGCAGAGCTAAAGGTGAGAGTTCTATCATCCACATTAGTGTTTACTGTTTGTTCAGAACTACAACCCTGTTTCCAAAATAGGTTTTGACACTGCGTAAAATGCTAATGAAAACAGACTGCAATGATCTGCAAATCATTTATCCCTGTATTTTATTGAAAATAGAACATAGACAACATTTCAAAGGTTGAGAAAGTGAGAAATTGTGTTGTTTTTTGGAAAAACGCCAGCATCAAGTTTCCTCTGTTGTTTCACCTCTTCTTATAACAATACTGTAAGTGTTTGGGAACTGAGGAGACCAATTGCTGTAGTTTTGAAAGTGAAATGTTTTCCCATTCTTGCTTGATATAGGATTTCAGGTGCTTAACAGTTCGGGGTCTCCTTTGTTTAATCAATCAATCAAATGTATTTATAAAGCCCTTTTTACAACAGCAGTTGTCACAAAGTGTTTTTACAGAGACACCCAGCCTTAAACCCCAAGGAGCAAACAACAGTAGTGTTGAATTTCAGTGGCTAGGAAAAACTCCCTAAGAAGGCAGAATTTTAGGAAGAAACCTAGAAAGGACCCAGGCTCAGAGGGGTGACCAGTGACAGACGTGCAAGTCACCCATCCCGTGTGCACTAATTGAACTGTGCGCTGATAACATGCTGGATGATCCATCCCCTCTTTAGCCCAGAGGATGCAGTGTCCATGATAATTAAGGTTTCCACTTGGCCTCTGTCCATCTTAAATGAACTCGGCCCAAAGAAGGCAGCAGTGTTTCTGGATGTTGTTTATATATAGTTTCTTCTCTGCATGGTAGTGCGACGTACAGTGTTCACAGACAATGGTTTTCAGAAGTGTACCTAAGCCCATGTAGGAATTTCCACTACAGAATCCTGTCTGTTTTTAATGCAGTGCCACTTGAGAACCCGAAGATCACGGCCTTCCAATAATGGTTTTCAGCCTTGTCCTTTGTGTACAGAGATTTCTTTGTTGCACTATATGCAACAAAGAAATATATAAACTGTTGCACTATATGCCTACAAAGTCTTTCACAAAGAAGTGAACCCCTCCCCATCTTTACTTCTGAAAGACTCACCTTCTTTGGGATGCTCTTTTTATACTCAATCATGTTACTGACCTGTTGCCAATTAAACTAATTACTTGTGAGATGTTACCCCTGGATTTTATTTGCACTTTTGCATTACAGTCTTTTGTAGCCCATGTTCAAGCTTTTTTGAAACATGATGCTGGCATAAAATTCAAAGTGGGCATATATTTTTCAATAAACAATAAATGTTCTCTGTTTCAACATTTTCTATGTTGTCTTTGTACTATTTTCTATTGAATATAAGGTTTAAATAATTTGCACATCATTGCATTATGTTTTTCTTTACATTTTACACAGCATCACAACTTTTTTGGAAACCGGTTTGGGTTTGGAAACACTTACCCTCATTTCTTCAGTTTTACTCCTTTCTACATTGTATAATAGTAGTGAAGACATCAAAGCTATGAAATAACACATGGAATCTTGTAGCAACCAAAAATTATTAAACAGATCAAAGTACAGCACATTTATATTGTAGATTCTTGAAAGTAGCCACACTCATTATGTTGGTAACCGAGTTCATTATCCGAGCGAAATAGCTCCTCTGGTTATTTAGCCAAAGCTCTGAGTTATAAGTATGTAAAAAAAGACACATTTCAAGATTCTTTGCTCAACATGCTGCATCTAAAGTCTCTGGAAAAGTGCTTAGTATGTTACCCCCATCATGGAAAACATTGAGGCGTTCATGACAGTGTTTAACGCACAGACCAAGATGGTTCAATGTATATTAGATCTGTATATGTTCTTTATAAATGAGGAGTCTATGTTAAAGATGTTTCCATGTACTACAGCTCAATTTCATGCAGATAAGAGCTTTGATGATGTCATCGCAGAAAGAGGAGTCTGACTGAAGTGAGAGAACCTCTGACACATTCACACATCCCTTCAACTGTTTCTGCATTCTGATTGTATTATGACTGTATGAATGTATGTTTTGTTAAATGTGTCTCACTAAGTCACGCTCTGTCCACCTCAGCAATGTGTGATTGACCATTAAGCTTGGGGGTTGTCGTGGTAGAGTGTCCTATGGGACAATAGTTTGGATACCCTGGGAAAAATTGTGACATTTTGGCGTTGCTTTTGAAAATATGACTGATCATGCATGGTTTAAATAAACTGTCTTTTATTTAAAGATAGTGATCATATGAAGCCATTTATTATCACATAGTTGTTTGGCGGAAAAGGGTCCTCAGTCGGAAAAGGGTGGCTTGCCTACTTCAGGTTGGTGGAGAGTGCCTGCCTCAAGTGGAGGAGTTTAAGTATCTAAGGGTCTTGTTCACGAGTGAGGGAAAGATGGAACGGGAGATTGACAGACGGATCGGTGCCGCTTCTGCAGTAATGCGGTCGATGTATCGGTCTGTCATGGTGAAGAAAGAGCTCCGGAACGCCTTCCTATAACTATAGACATGTATCAAATCTCCCTTTTATAGCCAAGATCATTGAGAAGGTTGTCTTCAATCAACTCAGCAATTTTGTGAACTCAAGCGGTCTCTTTCATTCAGGCTTCTGACCTCACCACAGGACTGAAACGGCCTTGATAAAAGTTTTAAATGATATATGGCTGAATACTGATTCAGATAAAATAACAGTTCTGGTTCTATTATATCTCAGAGCAGCATTTCACACTGTAGATCACAGAACACTTATAGATAGGTTGTAAAATGGGGTAGGACTATCCGGGACAGTCCTTAATTGGTTCAGATCATACCTAGATGGCCGGAGTTAATTTGTCACCATCATGAATCTGATAGGGTGGCAATGACATGCGGAGTTCCCCAGGGATTGATTCTCGGACCCTTGGTTTGATCTCTGTATGCTACATCTGGGCCAAATTCTACAGAACAATAACATTAACTACCACAGCTATGCCGACGATACCCAAATATTTTTGGCTCTCAAACCCTACGACAACAGCTCAATAGACTCTCTGTGTCATTGTATAGAGCACATAAATACCTGGATAAACCAAAATTGTCTACAATTAAACCAAGATAAAACCAAGAGATTATTGTGTCTGGCAACAAAAATAAAATAACAAGTATTAGAAAAGAGCTGGATTCTCTGGCCCTAAAACCCAGGGATCAAGTGCGTAATCTTGGTGTTCTGAGAGACCACATTTAACAGTCATATCAAAGCGTTCACCAAAACAGCATTCTATCATCTTAAAAATATAGCCAGAATCAAAGGCTTGGTGTCCCAAAAAGACCAAGAGAACCTCATCCGTGCTTTTATCTCTAGTAGGGTTGACTACTGTAATGGCCTCTTAACTGGACTCCCGAAAAAGACTGTAAAACAGCTGCAGCTCATTCAGAATGCTGCTGCTAGAATGTTAACCAGGACCAAGAGAACAGAGCACATCACTCCGATTCTTAAATCTTTGCACTGGCTTTCAGTCAGTTATAGAATAGATTTTAAAGTGGTGCATTTAGTTTATAAATCTCTGAATGATTTAGACCCCTAATACATTTCTGATATGTTTGAAGAGTATAAAGAGTCCAAACTAATCATGGAGAAGCTGTGTTTAGTAGTTATGCTGTACACAACTGGAATAAACTACCAGAAGATCTTAGACGTACCCCAAACGTATCCATTTTTAAATCTGGGTTAAAAACACTTCTCTTTTCACATGCCTATGACTGAGCACTTACACTTAACTGTTTATCCTTACAGCTTTTATAGCTTCCTATGTTTTTATCCTGTTTTTAATGTACTTCTATTTTCTCATTCTATGTTTTATTATTATGATGTTATTTTTATTATTGTATGATTTTATTTATATGTTTTTATGCAATTGTATTGTTAAAAAAGAAAATCTTTGTAAAGCACATTGAATTGCTTCTATGGTTGAATTGTGCTATATAAATAAACTTGCTTGCTTGAATGTTTGGCCTTGTTACAGACACACAAGGTGACACACAAGTGAAAATGGCAATTAAAGGTTAATTTCCCACACCTGTGGCTTTTTTTAATTGCAATTAGTGACTGTGTATAAACAGTCAATGAGTTTGTTAGCTCCCACGTGGATGCAATGAGCAGGCTAGATACTGAGCCATAGGGAGCAGAAAAGAACTGTCAAAAGACCTGCATAACAAGGTAATGGAACTTCATAAAGATGGAAAGGATATAAAAAGATATCCAAAGCATTGCAAATGCCAATCAGTACTGTTCAATCACTTATTAAGAAGTGGAAAATTCATGGATCTCTTGATACCAAGGTAGAACAAAGAAGATTTCAGCCAAAACTGCCTGAAGACTTTTTTGGGATACAAAGAAACGCACAGGTAACCTCAGGAGAAATACAAGCTGCTCTGGAAAAAGACGGTGTGGTTTTTTCAAGGACAACAATACGATGATACTTGAACAAAAATGAGCTGTATGGTCGAGTTACCAGAAAGAAGCATTTACCATGACAATGCCACAAAAAAGATTGGTAACAATATACCCAACAACACCTTGACACATCTCATGGCTTCTGGTCCACTTTAATTTGGAGTGACCAGACCAAAATAGAGCTTTATGGTCACAACCATAAGTGCTCGGTTTGGAGAGGGGTCAACAAGGTCTATAGTGAAAACAATACCATCCCCACTTTGAAGCATGGTGGTGGCTCACTGATGTTTTGGGGGGGGTGAATCTTGTTAAAATTGATGGCAAGATGAATGCAGCATGTTATCAAAAAATACTGGAAGACAATTTGCATTCTTCTGCATGAAATCTGTGCATGGGACACTCTTGGACTTTCCAGCACGACAATGACCCTAAACACAAGGCCAAGTTGACCCTCCAGTGGTTACAGCAGAAAAAGGGGAAGGTTCTGGAGTGGCCATCACAGTCTCCTGACATTAATATCATCAAGCCACTCTGGGGAGATCTCAAACGTGTGGTTCACTCAAAGGCGACCAAAGACTTGGCATGACCTGGAGGCATTTTTCCAAAACGAACGGGCAGGGGTTATTTCATTTTTTCTTGGTTGCCATGTTTTGTTTTATGATTGTGTCATTCTGTTATGACCTTCAGTTGAATATAAATCCCATAAGAAATAAAATGTTTTCCTGCTCACTCGTGTTTTTTCTATACAAATGGTACGTATATTACCAATACTCTAAGGGTATGCAAACTTTTGAGCACAACTGTATAATGTAAATGCATTGTTCTAGGGAGACAAGCCTATCTTGTACAGTGGATATAAAAAGTCTAAACACACACTGTTAAAATGGTAGGTTCTTGTGATTTATAAGAATGAGACAAAGATAAATTCAGTCAGAACTTTTTCCAGCTTTATTGTGACCTATAACGTGAACAATTCAATTGAAACACAATCTTTAAGGGGGAAAAAATTTAAAACCCACAATAACCTGGTCGCATAAGTGTGCACACCCTTAAACTAATATTTTGATTTTATTACAGCATTCAGTCTTTTTGGGTAGGAGTCTATTAGCATGGCACATCTTGACATGGAAATGTTTGCGCACTCTTCTTTGCAAAAGTGCTCCAAATCTGTCAGACTGCGAGGACATCTACTGTGCACAGCCCTCTTCAGATCACCCCATAGATGTTCAATTGGATTCAGGTCTGGGCTCTGGCTGGGCAATTCCAAAACGTTAATCTTCTTCTGGTGAGGCCATGCTTTTGTGGATTTGGATGTGTGCTTTGGGTCGTTGTCGTGCTGAAAGGTGAACTTCCTCTTCATCTTCCTCTTTCTAATGGACACCTGAAGGTTTTGTGCCAAAATTGCCTGGTATTTGGAACTGTTCAAAATTCCATCCACCCTAACTAAGGCCCCGGTTCCAGCTGAAGAAAAACAGCCCCAAAGCATGATGCTGCCACCACCATGCTTCACTGTGGGTATGGTGTTTCTTTGGGTGATGTGCAGTGTTGCTTTTGCACCAAACATACCTTTTGGAATTATGGACAAAAAGTTCAACCTTGGTTTCATCAGACCATAACACATTTTCTTGCGTGCTTTTGGAGGACTTGATGTTTGTTTTTGCAAGCTTCAGCCAGGCTTGGAGGGTTTTTTTGTAAGAAAAGGCTTCCATCTTGCCACCCTACCCCATAGCCCATTCATATTAAGAATATGGGAGATTCTTGTCACATGCAGCACACAGCCAGTACTTGCCAAAAATTCCTACAGTTCCTTTAATGTTGCTGTAGGCCTCTTGGAAGCCTCCCTGACCAGTTTTCTTCTTGTCTTTTCATCAATTTTGGAGGGACCTCCAGTTCTTGGTAAAGTCTCTGTTGTGCCAAAAAATTTTCACTGTGTTCCATGGTATATTTGGAAATGATTTTGTACCCTTCTCTTGACTGATATCTTTCAACAATAAGATCCCTCTGATTCTTTGGAAGCTCTCTGCAGACCATGGCTTTTGCTCTGAGATGAAACTAAGAACATTTCAGGAAAATGCTACTGGAACACCTGAACTTTGTGATTAATCAGAGTCACTTTAAATGATGGCAGGTGTGTAGTGACGTCTATTTAACATGAGTTTGAATGTGATTGATTTATTCTGAACACAGCCACATCCCCAGTTATGAGAGGGTGTGCACACTTATGCAACCAGGTTTTTATTTTTCATTTTTCCCCCTTGAGGATTTCCCTTTGTTTTTCAATTGAATTGTTCACATTATAGGTCACATTAAAAGTGGAGAAAGTTCTGACATGATTTATCTTTGTCTCATTCTTTTACATTACAATAACCGGGCATTTAAACAGGGGTGTGTAGACTGTGTAGACACAGGGGTGTGTGAGAACAACCATTTTATGATGAGATGATGTATGGAACATTTATGAAGACAACTATAATGCAATTCCAATAAATAACGGAATGTATCTGATATGAGGTAATCTCCACTGGTTGCTATGTGTCTGTTCTTAAATATTGTGTACATTACAGCCCACTTCATCATTACGAACTAGCTTGAAATGTGTTATTAGATTCTATACACTAGGAATCCTTCTCTCCCAGTTAATGCAAAGCAGACATCCTTGACATGTTATTGTGGTACTAAAACTGTCCTGCCTCTCTGTTTCTTTGTTGGTTCTGAGCAAAGTGCAACCACTAGTACAGCTAGAACGACCCAAATCTGTTAACTAATAAATAAAAGCATCTACCCTACAACCCAGATAATCCTTATTTCAGTATCTCCGCCTTGACTCAACCGGGTACGTTATTATTTTTCTACTGATCCTACAACCCTAAACAATCACTGAAGAAAAGGGCTTCTGTAACTGAATGATGAGTTTCTGAGTTCACACACACCACCATGGTGTTAGTTTGGCTGTCATGGGAACATACTTGTTAATCTTACCCTGCTCTCCACTCTGCTGAAAAGAAACAGAACTCTCTCTCATTTCCGTTTTCACACATCTCCTTTTCTGTAGGCTTTCAGCCATAAACACTATTAATAACATTTGCGTAAGAGAGGTGTGAAGTTTCCACAGCAAACTGACAACCTTTTGTGATGGCAATTTCTAAATTCCAAATAGTTCTATGAAAATGGTAGGTAAGACAGGAGAAATCAATTGCGCAATAAACGGTTTTAATCTTGCTTGCAAGGAGAAAGTATACAGGTTACAAAGTAACGGTGGATAGTTTCTAAATAAAAACATCATTTCGACAGTATTTATTACATAGGAAAAAGGGGTGTGGTAAGATGCTGCCATCTGTTTCATGTCAATCAAACACCTTTCCCTTTGTTCTATCACACAAGTCAAATGCTATCTTCCCCCACCTTATCCTTCCTGCCATAATGTTTACTGTAGTGTTTACCCAAAGGGGCAAACTGGCCTTACTGCCCCCTGTTGTATCTTCTCCTATCTTGTCCTAAAACCCATTGATCTCCATCTGGACAGACAATAGATGTCCCCTATGCAAATACCAGGTCCCACACATTCCTGTACCTATCTTAACAGTGGGACTCACTCCTTTATACAGTCAGAATACATTGTATAAGAAATTTCCACAACACTTTTTATAATGGGATACACTAAATAGAGTAAACAATATGAAAATATACCTTCATTTTATGTTGAGATAAGGTTGAGGGCTTAACTAATAATAGAGTTAGCTAACAAAGCCAAATAATAAAAGTTTAGCTGCAACTCTCTCCACCTCAGTCAGCATTTACTATAAGGCATTTCAACAAATTATTTTAGGTTCCAGATTAATGTATTTGTTCAACTAATTCAAAGATTCAAACACCTGAAAGCAGACAAACAAAAAAGCAGACAAACATTTGATGCAACATGTTTCAAAACCTTTTCACAACCAGGTCCAAACAGACAAAGATTTCTACAACCATACCAACTCAACCTGGACCATCCTATTCTAAATGAATGAGCAGAATCAAATTCAGTCAACATGCATTTTTAAACTTCTTTTGGGGTCAAGCTGGGCTTATTATGGGAAGGGAGGGGTGATGGGGACTCAGGGAGGAAGGGGTCTGGTTTTTGGGGATCTCAGGGTAAAGAGGGGTGATGGGTAGGTTTGGGTGTAAGATCTTGTCTCTAAAGTGAAGCCGTTTTTCAAAGATGCCCATCTCAGGGAGGTTGGAGGGGTTTATGAAGTTGCCCTGGATGTTTAGGATATACAGTAGTTTAATGACTAGCATTTTAAATTTAAAGTGAGTGAATAGTGAAGGCATAAGAAAAAGAACAATAATGGTTTGATACTGAGCGATACACCTGTGGTGGCCCTGACTTATGAAATAGGCCGTAGAATGGAAGATAGAAAAGTGGAAAACTATGTTCCAGAAATATTTGATGCACCAGAGCATTTCCTCATTTTGTGTAGAACTCAAGTGTCATCCTTTATGGTGCTTTACCAGCTCAACTCTACTCGCCTCGCCTCTACTCGCTTTGGGAGCTTTTCCACCGAATAGTACCAGCTCGACTCAGCTCTACACGCCCAGCTTCGATTAGTTTTCCACTGCAGATAGTACCCTGTACCCGCCCATAGTTACATCACAGGAAAGCTGCCATGACTCCACCTCCAACGCAACAATAATGGAGGATATCATCCAACTACACCTGATACCGGCGAAAAGCCAGCATTTGCCAACTGACGTTTAATTATAATTTTTGGAAATAGATGCTGCCAAAAAACAGGTTTCCAAGCATTTTTTACCGTTTTAATCATGTCAAGGTACAATGACAACTCACAACGTTAAGCAAAGCAGACTATCCATCACATCAAATACTTGTTCTCCCCAATACTTGTTTCTTTAGCAACCTCTAATAAAATAAGAAACACTCAATTTGAAACTACTTACAACTTCTACATTTGACCCAATAGAATTCTAGAATGCTGCTGTTGATTACTGAGAATTCTCAAAATAAATAATATTTTCTCACACATTTCAAATAAACAGACATAGCACAAAAACCAAGAACCAATTACAAGTTAACTTTGTTTTAAATTGACACCACGTTCATGCAACTTGGAATAGTAACATGTGTTTTCTCCCATTAACAATCAATAGAAAGTACAGAGTGTCCACTGTGATGGCAATTCCATCGATCTACACTCTTAAAGGAGGAAGAACAGAGACAAAATTCTCTTGGCACAATTTAACCATTTTCATTACTATTTGCAAATAAGAGAGACGCGTCAAACGCTAACAAACAATCATCCGAGGAGTCTCTAACTTAATACATGAACAGTTCGTATTTATAGAGGAAAAAGGGGTGTGGTAAGTTGCTGCCCATCTGTCTCGTCAATAAACACATTCCCCTTGTTCCATCACATATCCAGGGCTTCAAACAAAGGGACAGGCTGTCTTCCCTCACATGGGTAATCTTCTCAACTCCTGAGGAGTCACAATGTGTGAACAAACAACAGATAGACACTAAAGAGTTATACAGAGTTACTGATTTACGAGTAACCCTCTAATTCGCTGGTGCCGGTCAAGGATGCCCCCTAGGCAAATACCAGATCCCTCTCTAACTACATTCCTTTTCTCATCCAAACATGGGGGCTCAGTACCTTTAACTAGTAATACATTTATACATGTACAGAACCAAGTATACATCTGTTCAAGAATTTCCACAACACCACGTTGTTTTTAATAATAAACCTTGAAACTACATGAATTGTCTGTCTTATTTCATCTTTTTAAAGGTCTTAAAAAGTATTTATTAAGTTTGGTTAGCATTGTGAAGAGGTGATGCAAAAAATAATGTGTGGTTTGTGAACGCATTTTGGCTCTGGTCGCAAAGTAGGGAGGAACCACGATTTCATTCAGAATGTTGGATGTCAGCAAGACACTTGTGACGGTTGGTTGTTTGTGAGGTAGATTAGTGGTGGGCATTCTGAATCACTACACTGCACTGAATCATTCAGTTCAGTTAATTTAAAAGATTCAGGTCTTTTGAATCACTGATTCAGTTAATGAATCTTTCTGTCCAAATACTTAATTCCATTTGTGACCATGATGTGACCTTATCAATCAAATCAAATGTATTTATAAAGCCCTTTTGACATCAGCAGAAGGCCAGCAGGCCAGCAGGCCAGCAGAGTGGCAGACACTATATATAGAATGGCAGACAATTGTTACCCATGTGTCCATAGCCAACTACCCAAGTGCAAATACTCAAACTAATCACACCCCAATACTATTTGCATCGATCAATATTTACTTTGACTATTACATGGTAAACACCCTATTATTTAGTGAGGTAATGACTTCATTAATCTGTAAGTTTCAGGTTTATTACTACAGCCTGTTATGCATGTCACTAATACAAAAAACAACCAGAATACTTAGTTGTAGTTCTACTTGTTGTAAGATATTTTTTGCATGATGCACATAAGCACTATATTCACACTTTGGCCTTGGCCGCTGTAGATGCATTGATTGTATAAGTTAGTGAACTGTTGTAAGCTGTTGTAACCAATGTAGATGTGTTGATTGTATAAGTTAGTGAACTGTTGTAAGCTGTTGTAACCAATGTAGATGTATTGATTGTATAAGTTAGTGAACTGTTGTAAGCTGTTGTAACCAATGAAACAAAATATTAATTGTTTGTAATATGAGCTAAAATGGAAGGTGCAAGTAGGTGAATAGAAAACCCTGATCAAGCGGTTGCCGGGGAGAGAAAGATTTAGTATGTCTGTCTTTTGAGAAACAGGTCACAGGTCAGAGACACACACACATAGTCGGACAGACAACACAGAAACCACAAGGGGGGCAAGGGGGTACTTGTAGTTATCCTATAAGGAATAGAACTGGGATTGGGCCAATGGCACACTTGCTTTGTAACTTAACGCCTCTATCTTTTGGGCGTAGTGGAAGTATAAAATGATGTTTTGACTGTTGATCCTTAGACATTGTGCGGCGACCCTTGTCTCCAAAAGCTTTTGTAATAAACGGAATATGCGGTACGGTAATTGACCTGACTCCTGGTGTTTTATTCTCCTTTCCAACCAACCAACTTGGGGAAGTGTTCGACTTCAACACCGGCTAACACAAAACATGCATATCTGTGCTGAGACTTGGAATTATTAATCACATATGTCAGAAGAACCAATGTATAATGTCAAATTCAGGTCATCAAATGCACCTTTGAAACGTAGATAATATGTATTTAAATTCCCTAATGTCCCCATCTAACATAAGCTAGCTAACATCATTGGACAAATCTGTTAGTACAGTCTAAAATCCATCCCTTAGCCCTATATTTGGTGGTTAAAAACTTAATATAGATATATGGTAACACAGCAGAGCATTTCAGTTAACTGCAGGACATTTTGCCAGAGCATATTCAGCTATAGCCAGTTAGAGCTACCTACTGGTTAGCAAAATTACTCTATGCGTTCATCATTGCTGGCAAAAGTTTGCTAAAATACTTGGCTAACGTCTATCATTTGCAAAATTAGCTGGGTATAGCTAACCATAGAAGTTTGCACATTGGATCATTTTAGTTTAATTATACAAAGGTCAAGAAAACACAGTGTTGTTGAAAAGGTTATATTTAGTTTTTAATGTATCATACATTTTTTAAACAAATGCTCCTTTGGCATCTGCAACCGTTGAGGCACTTAGCTAGCAACTTTCGTATTTTTTTAAACTTGATTTTCATTGAACAAGTACAAGTAAAGTACAATGAAATGCCGTAAAATCCATGCCCTTCACGAGGATCAAACTCCCAACCTTGAGATTATAAGACTGACACCCTTCCTACTGCACAAATTAATCTGCTGCCAGGGTTGAATGACCAGAATCCTTCGGCGTCTGCTGTCGTTGATGTACGTAATTATCCGTCACGTATTAGATCATATATTTTGGAAGGGTTATCGCTTGTCGTTCATATAAAGTACACGTAGCACCTCTATTGTTCCTACATAACTACCCATTCTGACAACGTACTTACGTACATTACGTACATACTTGTTACGTGGGAAATACCCAGTAAGTAACAGTCTGTAATTTGAAGGGTTACCCAATCACCTGATCTCAACCCAATCGAGCACTTGTTAAAGACAATACTTAAAGGAACCGTATGTAGGATTGTGGCCAAAACTGGTACTGCAATCACTTTAAAAATACTGTAGAGCGGTGTATCCCCTCCCCCTCCCCCCTGACTGGAGGTTGCCAGACAAGCTGCAGGATTCAGCAGAAACGTAGGCTGCTTCTACGAGCTTCCAATGGCAAGTGACGACGAGTCGTACACAGTACGTTTTCTTTCTGTTAATTATGTTTATGCTTAATTAACAGAAAAAGAGATATTTTGCGAAGTAATTATGTATTGCAAAAATGTACTAATTGTCATTAGTCAAATATAATTGTAAAGATGTATGCTCGTATGTGACAGTACATTGTTAGAACAGTAGCTGTTAGTCTAACTTGTAACGTTAGGTATCTGTCATTAACGTAAGTACAAGCACAATAAGCCTATGTCACTATGTGTAACCGATATCAAAGATACAGCTATTCATTTAGCTGACGCTGTAAGTGGAAGCGGCCAGCTGTATTTTTTTTACTTACCCTGCAGCACACGTCCATAACGCTAAAATATGTGATGTGAAAGTTTACATGACATACTACTATTTTTGCCTGTAGAACTTGCATGAAAAACAAGTAGGCTACAAAACGTTCCAAGTCGGGCAAATGTTTTTAACATCATAGGCTACACTGTGCTTTTCATTAGTGTTATGGACATTAGAAAAAGTTATTTTACCTTGGAATTGCGCCTAGTGCTTCCAAACCAACAATATCATAGTGCATAGCCCAAAAGGTAGAGAATGTTTATTTTGAGTTAGCACATGTACTGCTCTCACTTGTTTCAGCCTGATTCAGACAAGTAAAAAAGTTTTTGTCATAAGTAGGCTAACAAATAACCAAAACATTTGCCACAGCAAGTATAACGCGGGACAAATTCAATATCACCAATGGCTAACGCAGGGTTGTTTTCAGTCCCATCAGAAAATATTTAGTGTAACTAAATAACATTAGCAATGGTCATAACAGGTCAACTTGCAGCATGAGTAACTTAGTCCACAATATACGCGAAGAACGAATGAGGAATCATTTTTTACGAGGTAAAGTTAGGCTTCTGTCTCAATTACGTTTCAAATTGCCATAATGGGCGTGCTAATGTTGTTTTCCTCGTCCATATGAGCTAAAGTAACGTTACTTTGCACGAACATGCATAATTTTGTTCAACTGTCATGAATATATGAAATGTCCATTGACATCAAGTACAAGTTAGTCAAACATAGATGAATCTTACCTGCCCAGGAGAAAATGAGTAACGTTGGCGTCTGTCTTCAAATTCTTCTCCGTTTTCAGCCGTCTCCATCTTTCAAAGGCATCTCCTATACAAATTCTTGTTTTATTTCGGACTTTGTCACAATGTATTTCGGAATTATAACGAGGTCTTTTAGATTTCGTAACGTTAGACATTATTTATCCGACTAGAGTTAGGGTAGGTTAGAGCAGAGCTGGCAACCCGGACCCGGAAACACTACTGACTTCGTGATTGGTGGAGGATGGCGCATCAGGCCAAAACACAACATGACAACATCAACATCAGTTGAGGGCTGCAACTCTCACTTTTAAATGACAATATCCTGGCCAGACTACTGTTGTCAGTGATATAAGTATTTGAAATGAACACGATTTCTTTATGTCTAGTGACACATCAGGGCCATTTTATGATTCATTGAAATAGATTTCTGACATACGGTTCCTTTAAGGCAGAAAAAAACACGAACAAACAATGAAGCCGGCATCAGTAAATGCCTGGCAAAACATCACAAAGTAGGAAACCCAGCGTTTGGTGATATCCATGCGTTCCAAACTTCAAGCAGTAATTTCCTGCAAACGAGTACTAAAAATGAAAATGTTATTCATGATGCTTCATTGGTCTCTAATCTTATCTTCTGTTCCAGCAAACCATACATGGTCTTCCTGTCTCATACTTACCCCTGTTTTACCATGTTTGTGAAAGTTACACACGATTGGTTATTTAGAAATATTTAAACTGCGCAGCTGTACCCAACATTCATCATGGTCATGGATATACTACACTACAAATGTCTTTCTTTTTAGGAAGCCAATGCAGAGAATTAAGAATTGATGTACTGTTTTCAACTTTCTTAGATTTTGTTAGAACTCAAGCAGTAGCTTTCTGAATTGGCTGCAATTTTCTTTTTTAGGGAGACATGAAAACAGGCCATTTCAGTAGTCCAAACTACTGGAGATCTAAGCGTTGAATCCTCTGCTTCTAGCTACATTTTTAAGATGATAATAGGCTGTACCACTGATGTCTACTTGTTCTTATAATAAACACTTCATACTCTGTTGTGGAAACTTCACACTTCTATTTTGATGATGCCGTTGAAATTCTCTGATGTCGTTGATAGCGGTCAAGACCGGAACATCTAAAAATAAGAACATAGTGTGCAGTCAGTTACAGAATAGATTTCATAATGGTGCTTTTAGTTTATTAATCTCTGAATGGTTTAGAACCCGAACCCATTTCTGATATGTTTGAAGAATATAAACCGAGCAGTGCTCTTAGATCCATGAACACAGGTCAGCTAGTAGAGCCCAGAGTCTAAACTAAACATGGAGAAGCTGCATTTAGCAGTTATGCTGCACACAACTGGAATAAACTACCAGAAGATCTTAGCCCCAAAACAGGTTAAAAACACTTCTCTTCTCACGTGCCTATGACTGAGCACTTAAACTTAACCACACTGTTTAGCCTTATAGCTTCCTATGTTTTTATCACTTAAACTTAACTACACTGCAGTCTTACAGCTTTTATAGCTTCCTATGTTTTCATCACGTTTTATTTAGTTTTATTCTATTTCTATTTTCTTATTCTATGTTTTATTATTATGCTGTATTTTATATTTCTTTTTTTGATATATTTTGTTATTAAATGTATATTTTGCTATCTTTTACCAATCATAATGCAAGTTCTGGTGCTATCAGAGGAATAACCTCTGTGTAAATGTAACAATCTGCTGATGAAGGATAATGCAAGTTCTTGTGCTGCTGTTTAGACATCGATGTAGGTTATTATCTCACAAAAGGACTGACAAGTTTATCCAAGTGCTGGAGCGTGAGGATTAAGAGACCGGGGTGGTTCAGTAAACAGTTATGGTAACTGTAATTCATTGAGGATGATTATAAAATACATGTACAGACAAGGCATAAATGTCCCCCTGAAAGCTGGGCAAGACATCAATGCAGAGATTATCTCACAAAGGGTCAGACGGGTTCATCCTAGCGCTGGAATGTGAGGATTGAGATACCAGGGTGTCTCCATGCAGTCTCCCTGGAGACAGAGGAGTTAGAGAATTGTAACAATCTAACTGTTTGCAGCATAAGACCTTGGGACTGAGACGGGGGTCCAGTGACACTGTGGCCCTATCTGGGGGAGACCCCGGACAGGGCCCACCAGGCAGGAAATCAATCCACACGCATTGTCAAGCATCAACCAAAGGGAGACACCCAACTGCAACCACCCTGAATGAGGGCTGAGTATTACCAGCAGAGTACAGCCTATTTGCACAAGTGCGCAACAGAGAGAGAACAACAAGCTAGTGACTCTGCCCCCGAGAGGCATTGGAGGGAGGGCATCCCAGAGGCGATGAAAGCCCACCTGGTGAGACAGCAATGGTGGACAAGATCAAGCCTACTGGTCACCTTCACACCCCCGGGCCAGGCTACACCTAATTATAAACCGTGCTGTAGAGATGAGTTTTTAGTAGACACTTGAAAGTTTGCACTGAGTTTGCATTTCTAACCTTAATTGGCAGATCATTCCACAGTAGTGGAGCTCTATGCAGATTAAAGGGCCACACACTTTTGATGTGTTGGGCAGTGCATTGAACGACATCCATTCTGAATTTGGCATAGAGAAAAAAAAATTTGTTAGAACCACCACAGACAATGGGTCCAATTTCATAAAGGCATTTAGAGAATATGGAGAACAACAAGATGAGAACAATAACTGTGCCTCCAGTGAGACTGAAGAAGATGCTTGCAGTGATGATGAACAGGAAGAGGAAGGTGTTGATGTTGAGGTAACACCGATCTTAATGGAAGATGATGGCTTACAGTTTCAGCTTCCAAAGCATCATCGCTGTGCATGTCACCTATTAAACCTTGTTGTCACAGTTGATGCAGCCAAGGCCAATTCCAATGACTCCTATAAAAGACTGTCACCATCAGCTTTTGTGAAATGCAGTAGCTGGTCAATGGCTTTGCAGGAGAAACTATGCTGACTGCAAACTAACTAGAAGCTAATGCTAGCGGTTAGCTACCTTGTTCTCAATGGCAAAAGACTGCTACAAATCTAATTTTCGAACTGCTACAACACACACAAGTTCACCCTAATGTACAAAAGAAATTGTATAGAACTACTTACATGTCCCTCGTCTGCAGGTATTCCACGCAAAGTTGGAATTGCTCACTCTTTTAGCAAAAGTTTCTTGGCTAATCCTCCCTTGTACTGAACGAAGTTGGAGAAACAGCCCGTCTCAAAGTGGTTAGCACAAACCAAATTTTTTTAGATGATGGAGACATTAGGTATGCTCTGTTGGGAGGGGGTGGAGGGTGGGAATATTCAAATGTTTCGGACTGTGACGTCACAGAGTTTTCTAACAGCATGGATGTTTGTTTTTTTCAAAATTTGTATGCATGTGGAAGCACCAGAGACACAAAAGAACACCCCAAAACCCAGAAAATTTGATTTTTTTCATAATATGGGCACTTTAAGTAAGGGGAAATGGAGGACAATTATAGTCCGAGCAGCGTCACCACTCAACACCCACACAATCACTCACTCTCTCACAGACACACACACACACACAATCACTCACAGACATACACACACAATCACTCACTCTCTCACAGACACACACACACACACACAATCACTCACAGACATACACACACAATCACTCACTCTCTCACAGACAGAAACACACACACACACACACACACACACACACACAATCACTCACTCTCTCACAGACAGAAACACACACACACAATCACTCACTCTCTCACAGACACACACACACACACACACACACACACACACACACTCTCTCTCACTGACACACACTCTTACTTAAGTGTTCTTTATGTTTGTTAGGTTGAGTTCAGTTAAAATTTCCTTTCTGGTGGAATTTGCCAGAACCATGGGTCCTGTCACCAAAGCCCTCAACATTCTTCAGGCTGAGACGGATGTTCAGATGGGATGGCTTCTGCCAAATCTGACGCTCCTCATCAATAAGCTTGAACGAATCCACATACATTCCAGGTAGAGATTATCTCCCCCCCATGTTATTAAGGTGTATTTCTTATCATACACAATTTAACTCCATTAAAACTTCATATAGCATATGTGTAGGAAGTTAATGTGTGCCATTAGTAAAATGATTAAAAAGAGGCCTTTATGAACACATTGACCAAGAACTCAATATATGTAAGACCGTCAAATCATATTTAACAATGAAGTATTGGGATGCTTGTTGTTATTTGTCATTCTCTCAGTATAAATGCACGCTGTAAATGTTGTGGAATTGTACTATATCAGTTTCTCTCCCCCACCTCTTATTCCAGGTACTTTGGTGGAATTCTACGTGGCATTGATTCAACAAGGTGCTGAAAGCATTCTTTAGAAATGTTGGCCCATATTGATAGGATAGCATCTTGCAGTTGTTGGAGATTTGTGGGATGCATATCCAGGACACGAAGCTCCCGTTCCACCATATCCCAAAGATGCTCTATTGGGTTGAGATCTGGTGACTGTGGGGGCCATTTCAGTACAGTGAACTCATTGTCATGTTCAAGAAACCAATTTGAAATTATTCGAGCTTTGTGATATGGTGCATTATCCTGCTGGAAGTAGCCATCAGAGGATGGGTACATGGTGGTCATAAAGGGATGGACATGGTCAGAAACAATGCTCGGGTAGGCCGTGGCATTTAAACAATGCCCAATTGGCACTAAGGTGTCTAAAGTGTGCCAAGAAAACATCCCCCACACCATTACACCACCACCACCAGCCTGCACAGTGGTAACAAGGCATGATGGATCCATGTTCTCATTCTGCTTACGCCAGATTCTGACTCTACCATCTGATTGTCTCAACAGAAATCCAGACTCATCAGACCAGGCAACATTCTTCCAGTCTTCAACTGTCCAATTCTGGTAAGCTTGTGCAAATTGTAGCCTCTTTTTCCTATTTGTAGTGGAGATGAGTGGTACCCGGTGGGGTCTTCTGCTGTTGTAGCCCATCCGCCTCAAGGTTGTGCGTGTTGTGGCTTCACAAATGCTTTGCTGCATACCTCAGTTGTAACGAGTGGTTATTTCAGTCAAAGTTGCTCTTCTATCAGCTTGAATCAGTCGGCCCATTCTCCTCTGACCTCTAGCATCAACAAGGCATTTTCGCCCACAGGACTGCCGCATACTGGATGTTTTTCCCTTTTCACACCATTCTTTGTAAACCCTAGAAATGGTTGTGAGTGAAAATCCCAGTAACTGAGCAGACTGTGAAATACTCAGACCGGCCCGTCTGGCTCCAACAACCATGCCACACTCAAAATTTCTTAAATCACCTTTCTTTCCCATTCTGACATTCAGTTTGGAGTTCAGGAGATTGTCTTGACCAATCTCCTGAATGCATTGAAGCAACTGCCATGTGATTGGTTGATTTGATAATTGCATTAATGAGAAATTGAACAGTTGTTCCTAATAATCCTTTAGGTGAGTGTATCTATGTATGTACATATGTTTTGTTGCATTTTTATTTCAGATGTCATGCGCTTAGTTCACAAAACAAAAGTAAACAAAAAAACGAAACAAACACATTTATATTTTATTTACTTAAAAGGGTTGGGGTGGGGGGTTGTGACCTGGTTTCATATATATGCCTAAAAGGCAAGTTTGATGTAGATGGACCCATAACCTTATTGTTCAAGGTACTACATGCTGTTCATGTTGTTCAGGAAAAAGAACAAGGAAATTTGACACAACCTAGACTGAGTTGTGGCCTGGGAAGTAAAGCTGATTTAATGGGGCATAGAAACTGATCTTTGCCCTCATATGTCAGCTTTAGCTGCCTATCCATAACTGTGCATGTTGCTCCAAATTAGTTCATTCTTTTTCCTCTGTACTGTACACCGGAATTGCCCTATAGTTTATATAACATGATTTCTGGCATCTGTCCCAATATATGTTGTATATTAGGACTTGCCTACATCAAGGACAATCTGGAGGAAGAACGTTCACATCAGTCACCCAATGGATCAAGTACTTCAGACGACGATGACTTCTTTTTAAGCATGAAGACAACTCATGGACAGGAAAGTGTTAAACAGCTAGAAGGGTACCTTGCATCTAAAGTAGACAACAAAGAGATACTGCAATCTTATCCTGCGGTTTGCAAACTGTCTCTTAAAATCAACACTGCCTTGCCAGCTTCTGCTGCATGCAAACGTCTCTTTAGCACTGCTGGACTGATTTTCAGCCCAAGAAGGGCAAGATTGGATGCCATAAATTTTGAATATCAGCTCCTTCTCAAACTAAACCAAACAGATTTTAGCTTTAGGTAGGTCATACAGTTAACAGTACTATTTCTGTTATTCTGTTATAGCACATCACTACTAGTTAGTAGTTCTACATACTACGTAAGTCTTCAGGGAAATCTGTTGGTGTGTTAGTTTCAGTTTTTTGTGTGATTTATGCAAACACTAACATTTGTTTTTTGAGTGGACATACAGCATGTTGTTGTAAGGAGTCATGTTTAGTAAATTGAAAAAAAGACATCCTTTGTAAACTTGTAGATACGTTTTTGCAAGTTATTGCACAACTGTGATATAGTAAAGGAGCAATGTGCCATGTGATAAAGGAGTAAGATTTCTACATTACTTTGTTAAAGAAATACAGTCTAATGTGGTTTTCCCCACTCTATTTATTCCTAATCATGTGGTTTCCATGTAGTATGATGTGCTTATGATAATTTCAAAAGATATCAGCACCAGATATCACAAATAGAAAACATTGTATTTTCAGAGTGGTGTTAGTGGGCTTTTTTTTTTTTTTTTACCTTAAATGACTTCATTGAGTGTATAAAGGACATAACAAGACATTGGAACTACATTACACCCAATTACTTTTACTTTTGATACTTAACTACATTTGAAGCCAAGTACCTCTATACTTTTACTCGTTTAAAGGGAGCACTTTCACTTTTACTGGAGTAATATTTTACACTAGGTATCTCAACTTTTACTCAAGTACATGGTCTGTGTACTTCGTCTGTTACGTCCCCAGTGCTTTCTTTTGCTCTGTGTTCGTATGTGTTCTATGTGGTGGTTGCAGGCTAATTGGCTTCCTGATCGCCGGTTGCAGCTGATTGGTCAGTTTTGGGCTGATTGAAGAGCCCCTATGCCAGCTCGTCAGTGGGTACAGCTGGTTTAGCCAGCATATAAGCCACAGTTCTAGTGTCTCAGAGAGAGTCACACATGCTGTTGCTTTTGATCTGTGTTGCTATCTGTAAGGTAGAAAGAAAGTTTGTGATTAAGTGTTGTGGCAAGTGTCTGTGTTCAAACTTTATGTGCATTGTGTGTTGTGGCATTTGTTTTGTTTAAACCTTTTCCATTTGTTTCCAGGGGGAAGGGGAAAGCCATTGTGCTTTAGGCAAGAGGCCCTGGGGCATACACCTCCCATAGCTTTACTCTGTCTAAAACCACTAGGTCAGACCTGGGGCATACACCTCCCATAGCTTTACTCTGTCTAAAACCACTAGGTCAGACCTGGGGCATACACCTCCCGTAGCTTTACTCTGTCTAAAACCACTAGGTAAGACCTGGGCGGACCACCCCCTGTAGTTTGGTTAGAGTACCGGCGCAAGAGGTGCTAGTTAGGTAAGTTCTTGGTTTGACAGGTAAGGTAGGTTTAGAGGGTTTGGGTTTACTTTTATGTTCTTTGCTTTGGTTCCGTCCAGCCCCTTTTCCCTGAATTACCGTTACGTTCATTAAATAGTCCTGAAAACGGTAATCCTGTCTCTGTCATCCCTTCTCGCACCCACGACCCCATACCCATTCTGTCAAGTCATAGGGTGTTTTACGTGTAGCGGGGTGTTGCGCTCTCTCCTCCGGGAGGCGTGCGTAACATCGTCCATCACTGGCTATAGGAGTGAGACTCCTGTCAATGTTCCTAGATAAAAGAAGAGCACAACTCCAGCTAGGATGGAGTCCGTCGCTCTCCTTTGTGTGGTATTCACAAAGGAGAACACACAGATTCTCCTGACCTGGCTGATAAAGCAGCTAGAATGGAGACGACTAGAGCTGTGTCATTGTAACCTGCATTTAAACTATGAAGGACAACACCTTGGAATAAACAGCTCTGGAAAAAATTAAGAGACCACTTCACTGCACCTTTTTCTTTCTTTTCCAAAAAAATCTAAAATTGAGGTTTTAGAGGTAGGAACAGAAGGGTTCAAATTAAAAGACCACTGCAAATTGAACGCTTCTGTTCCTCACTCAAAACTTTCCTTTTCAACATGATCATATTGTATCTATAATATTCAATACTTCTACCCATAGTGTTCATATTACCCATCCTACTCCATTTAAAATTGCTCCTAGTTTACATTGTTATGTGTATTTTTTGCTATATTTTTTCTTTGTATATTTGTAACTTTTACTAAGTAGATTTCAGGTGCAATGTCAGAAGAATTATTGACCCTGTGTTATTCGGTGTGTTATTGATAAATAAACTTTGAACTTTTTCTTCCATCTCTCCTTCTCCTCCACTAGGGGGTGTCATCAACCATCTCTCCTTCTCCTCCACTAGAGGGTGTCATCAACCATCTCTCCTTCTCCTCCACTAGGGGGTGTCATCAACCATCTCTCCTTCTCCTCCACTAGGGGTGTCATCGACCATCTCTCCTTCTCCTCCACTAGGGGGTGTCATCGACCACCTCTCCTTCTCCTCCACTAGGGGGTGTCATCTACCACCTCTCCTTCTCCTCCACTAGGGGGTGTCATCTACCACCTCTCCTTCTCCTCCACTAGGGGGTGTCATCTTCCACCTCTCCTTCTCCTCCACTAGGGGGTGTCATCTACCACCTCTCCTTCTCCTCCACTAGGGGGTGTCATCGACCACCTCTCCTTCTCCTCCACTAGGGGGTGTCATCGACCACCTCTCCTTCTCCTCCACTAGGGGGTGTCATCGACCACCTCTCCTTCTCCTCCACTAGGGGGTGTCATCGACCACCTCTCCTTCTCCTCCACTAGGGGGTGTCATCTACCACCTCTCCTTCTCCTCCACTAGGGGGTGTCATGTTCCACCTTTCCTTCTCCTCCATTAGGGGGTGTCATCTTCCACCTTTCCTTCTCCTCCACTAGGTGGTGTCATGTACCATCTCTCCTCCTCCACTAGGGGGTGCCATCTACCATCTCTCCTCCTCCACTAGCGGGTGTCATCTTCCACGTCTCCTTCTCCACTGGGGGGTGTCATCTACCACCTCTCCTTCTCCTCCACTAGGGGGTATCAGTGTGTCAGAACAGGAAGTAGAAGGAGGGTCTAGACATCTAGTAGAGTTGCTGTAGACCAGTCATCACTCATCATCAACCCAGGATGGAACTGACAACACTCTGCTGGATATTCTGTAAGTACTGTGTGTGTTTTATCTGAGATCATGCTAAGTGAGGACATTAGGCTGGTTAGTCTAACATTAATAAAAAGCTTTATATGTGTAGGGTTAGATTTAGGCTAAGAATGAATGTTAGTGTTCATCTTAGGCAGGAAGGGTTGGGTGTTAGCGTAAGGTAAATATAGGAGCCATTTATTGTAGTTTGTTTGGATAGTTTTGTGTTGTTTTTCTTATTTTATCACAAACAAGAATTATATACAATTGTGTTTGAATTTATGGTTTATTGTTATTTTTGTTATGATAAATAATTAGTGTAACTAACAGTGTCACATGATCACCTTGGGATAGGTGGTAATTTAAGGTGTGAAAAAGAATGAGAGATGTGAGAAGGCACACAGTTTTTACGATCATAGGAATATAGAAAGAACAGGGCACATTGGAATATTGGAGTTGTGACTGGAACGTTTGTTTTTTTATTTTTCTCTGATAAATAAATTAATACATTTTGCGTATAACACAATATTTGGGGAATTATGTGGAATAACACATGCGTCAGAACTAGTCTTACCTCTTTCCTGGAAGTGGCTTGAGTTAATATAATGGGTATTTAACTAAAGGCCACTACAGTAAAGTTAAGTAGGCATAAAGCTTTGGTTACTGAGGTTAAGATTAGGATTAGGTTAGGGTTTGGAGAGATTATAAAATATGAAAGATATTCAAGATAGCTGGTAAGAATGATTCATTCCTTTGACCTTTAGGTAAGGTTGTTTGATCACAATAACAGTGCCCTTCATGTGCAGTTTTAATACTGTTATTATTTCTATGATTTGAACTGGTGGTTTCAAAGTGATGATACACATACGCAGTCTTTCATATTTAGCCCAAGTGGTCTTATTGATATGTCTTTAAAGTGTGTATTGTGAGGGGTAGCCAAGGTGGATGGGTTTCTCAGGGGAGGGGGGTTGAGGGGCTTCCATTGTTTTAAAATGGTGTTTGTGCTTTTGGTCCGTGTGTGTGTGTGTATGTATGTGTGTGTGTGTGTGAGAGAGATTGGTAGACAGTTGTCGCAATGTATATGTTTGTTTCAAACGTGTCATTGATGGATATTTGCTTAAAGAAGGTGTGTGCGTGTGAGTGGATTTAGTATTTTTTGATGAATGCTGATATATATGCCTGCTAAATCAGGTGAAACAGCTGTTTCAAGTATTAACATATAAGACAAGACACATTTTAATGTCAAACGTAAAGGCTGATAGAAGGTTACACACAATTCTTCAGAGGATCAAATGATTCCATACCTTTTGACAACACTTGATCCCAATTACATTTATTTATGCTTGTTAAAAACATAACAATTAGGTAAAAACGTATTGTTTGTCATTGATTCACAGTTCAGCGATGTTTGAACAGGTTTTGCAAAGTATTTACTATGATCTGACAAATGCTGGTGCTTATGTGGTTTAAAGAGGTGTAGAAAAGAACAGATTTGGGTGAAAAAAATATAAAAAGGGGGAAAGGATAATAAATCGCTAGGCATATTATCAAAAAATTATGTATGCAAATAACATTTTGAATAGGATACAAATGTTTTTTTTTAACAGCTCTTTTTATTGAAAGTTGGGATCCAAATCACATTGGTGTAGGTAACCGTTCATTTGGCTCCTTCATTTTCTTAATTTTTCAGCTTGAACAATGATTGTTTGTATATAAAGTGATAACGTACACACTAAAGATTGAAATTCTGCATTGCAGAATAAATAAATTGGCTTAGTTGGGTGAGTGCATCTTTGTGTTGCAATAGCATTTGTCCTCTAGCCAAATGTCACAGAAAAAAGATAAGGCAATAATTGGGACCGGTAAGATGTATGCCATGTGAATAAAAGATGTAACCTGTATGAGCATTTCACAAGCAAACATATTTGTACCTATATTTTGCCTTTACAATGGAGATTTGTATGTTTTTCATGGTGTTGTGGTTATTTTTAAGCATTTTAAACAAAGAGCCATTCAGGAGCCAGTACCTGCAGTTTTCACAAAATCTCAAATCAATTAATCATTAAAATGTATTTATTAAGCCATTTTTACATCAGCAGTTCTCACAAAGAGCAAGCAACAACAGTGTTGAATTTCAGTGGCTAGTGCCGGGTGCGTCCAGAGCCTATTAAACATAGTCCAGGTCAGAAACATGACGAGAAGGACAAAGACAGGGACAACCCAAGGTTGGGGGATCATCAGGTATAAGTAGTAAATGTAGGGTATAATGTGTCAGAATGGTGATTTATGGCCCTGGAGGGCAGGGCTTCCATATTCATGTGACAGGTGGGCGGGACATCCGGTTTGTAGGGTGGGACTTCTGTTATGACGTATGTTAGGGTGGGACTTCCTGTATGACGTGTGTACGGGCGGGACTTCAGGAGTGACGTACGCATGTCCGATTACTTTGTAATTTAGGATTACATTGATGTGTCCATGTTTGATGTTTTACAACGCCTGATGAGCAAAACAGATTAGTGTTATAACAGGTGGGTTATGTTTGATGATTAACAAATGGGCCTTAGGGTTCCGGAATGTTAATTAACAAATGGGGCTTAGGGTTCCGGAATGTTAATTAACAAATGGGGCTTAGGGTTCCGGAATGTTAATTAACAAATGGGGCTTAGGGTTCCGGAATGTTAAATTCCCAGGCAGTAAATAAGTGTTGTGTCAGCGGTAAGATGTTTGGTGTTCAACAAAAGGGTGCCAGGGTTTTATCTTCTGACAAGTGGTACAACAGACATCCTACAACCAGTGGTTGTTAACCTTTCATGTTTTATGGGATGATTGGTGTGATCTGTGTATTTAAACCACGCAGACATCGGTGATGGTCATTCAGTCTTGCCTGAGCAAACTCACCTACACATTACAAAACATGGCGGATTGTGTGTCGTTTTGGGTGAAACACTGTTGAAAGCTAACAATTTAAACGCAGCTCAGCGATTTGGTAAGAAATTACAAATGGACAGCAAAGATGCAATCAACATGCCAGCCCCGAAGAAACCGATGCAGAGTTTTACCCGAATTCATCAACTACACCAGGATATGTTGGCACAGGAATGGGAATTGGACGATGGTCGGATCGGAAGATACATCTTCAACCCAGAGCTACCGGAGGTGGCATTTTATGAATTACCAGAAGGCCAAGAGTTTAAGGCTGGTGTGACTGATAAAATGTTTTTTAATGCCAGTTTATGGGACACTTTTGAAAAGTGTTTTATTTGGGGCCAAAACAGGGCACACATAATACGGTATACAGTGCCTTGCGAAAGTATTCGGCCCCCTTGAACTTTTCGACCTTTTGCCACATTTCAGGCTTCAAACATAAAGATATAAAACTGTAATTTTTGTGAAGAATCAACAACAAGTGGGACACCATCATGAAGTGGAACGAAATTTATTGGATATTTCAAACCTTTTTAACACATAAAAAACTGAAAAATTGGGCCTGCAAAATTATTCAGCCCCCTTAAGTTAATACTTTGTAGCGCCACCATTTGCTGCGATTACAGCTGTAAGTCACTTGGGGTATGTCTCTATCAGTTTTGCACATCGAGAGACTGAAATCTTTGCCCATTCCTCCTTGCAAAACAGCTCAAGCTCAGTGAGGTTGGATGGAGAGCGTTTGTGAATAGCAGTTTTCAGTTCTTTCCACAGATTCTCGATTGGATTCAGGTCTGGACTTTGACTTGGCCATTCTAACACCTGGAGATGTTTATTTGTGAACCATTCCATTGTAGATTTTACTTTGTTTTGGATCATTGTCTTGTTGGAAGACAAATCTCCGTCCCAGTCTCAGACCCGGGTAGACTTAAAGTCAGGGTGTTTGTATCAAGCCCCCCCTGTCGCACAACAGTCAAAACTCTTTGTAAAATGGCAGAGTATCTTTTAGCTTTCTCATGTAAATCCACACAATTTCGTCTCTGCTCTTTGCAGATGATGTTGTGGTGTTGGCCCCTTCTAACCAGGACCTTCAGCATGCGCTGGGACGGTTTGCAGCCGAGTGTGAAGCGGTGGGGATGAAAATCAGTACCTCCAAATTCGAGGCCATGGTCCTCAGTCGGAAAAGGGTGGCTTGCCCACTTCAGGTTGGTGGAGAGTGCCTGCCTCAAGTGGAGGAGTTTAAGTATCTAGGGGTCTTGTTCACGAGTGAGGGAAGGATGGAACGGGAGATTGACAGACGGATCGGTGCAGCTTCTGCAGTAATGCAGTCGATGTATCGGTCTGTCGTGGTGAAGAAAGAGCTGAGCCGCAAGGCGAAGCTCTCGATTTACCAGTCAATCTACGTTCCTACTCTCACCTATGGTCATGAGCTTTGGGTCATGACCGAAAGGACAAGATCCCGGATACAGACGGCCGAAATGAGCTTTCTCCGCAGGGTGGCCGGGCGATCCCTTAGAGATAGGGTAAGAAGCTCGGTCACCCGGGAGGAGCTCAGAGTAGAGCCGCTGCTCCTCCACATCGAGAGGGGTCAGCTGAGGTGGCTTGTGCATCTTTTTCGGATGCCTCCGGAACGCCTTCCTGGGAAGGTGTTCCGGTCCCGTCCCACCGGGAGGAGACCCCGGGGAAGACCTAGGACACGCTGGAGGGACTATGTCTCCCGGCTGGCCTGGGAACGCCTCGGTGTCCCCCCGGAAGAGCTAGAGGAAGTGTCTGGGGAGAGGGAAGTCTGGGCATCCCTGCTTAGACTGCTGCCCCCGCGACCCGGCCCCGGATAAACGGAAGAAGATGGTATGGTATGTAAATCCATATCAGGCTTCAACAGTATATTGCAAATCGATCGAGTCCAAATCATTTTCAACAAATTGTCTTACATCATTGCTAGTCGTTTTGGATTCTCAGTTTTTCTAACTGATGTTGTGGCACCAGAAACATTTTCTGAGCATGATCCATGTTGTTTAACCCTGTCTCGATGCAATTAGACTGGTTAAGAATGGAACTGCAATGCTTAGTAACAGCAGTAGAAAACCTCCAGATTGGTTGATGGTTTAAGAATGGAACTGCAATGCTTAGTAACAGCAGTAGAAAACCTCCAGATTGGTTGATGGTTTTTCTTTTCCTTGCGAATCAGGCCAGGAGAATCTGTGTTCTCCCTTGTAAACGCCAAGGTGACCAGTTTTTTTGCTAAAGGCTCTATAGCTAAAGGCCAGGTAAAAAGTGACTGGTTACGAGCACCAAAATTCACTTTTCCCTCAGTGACTTCAATTCACTGTGTCTAACCTTTAAACACTGAAATCCTGCTGTAGCGTGTCGTCGATCCCAGGTTCCTCTCTCAGCTACCTGGACAGCAGATGAGATGTACCTGGTATGGACCCAATCAGCGTTGCATGATGTCGTGCAGTAGATCTTTCCGCCCCCGTAAACGTTGTCCAGAACCGGAGCTTCCTTCGCCTCAATCCTCTTGGTTGGAGGTTGCCTTCTCCATCACATTGCAGAATCGTCAGGACTCAAATCAGTCCAGCTCACAGGAACCCAGCATCCTGTAGGCGTGCAGCGCCAAAGAGTAGACTCCTCTCTCAGCTGTAGGACAGCTGTGAGATCCATCTCATCTCAGCCACCTCCCAGTTGTCCTTTTAGGATCCAACAAGTCCTCTATTGCCGAATCGCTTTGTCCTGTACCTGTCCGTGAATCTTGAGAAGATCAGTTGCAAATGCACAGTACACTATCACAAATATGTCCATTACATTAGCTTGTTGCATCTCGCTGATACATTAGAATCACACAATATCAAACACTCAATCTCCAATGTCTTTCTACTTCTTTTGTCCAAATAGATTAGAACAGTTGTAATTAATAACAGTATCGTTGAAACATTAACATTTCTGGTGATTCTGTTCTGCTAGCGTAGCAAAATAACAATTCCACTCTTTTCTATAGTTGGTTTAACAACCAACACAGGGAACAGAAACACACAATTTCACATTTCCCATTACTGTTCCAATAACTCATCAGTCAAGATAGTTTACTTACATTGAAGTACCACTCTCTAAGAGTAGTTCATGAACAATCCTCTGTTCTTCATCTAACCAGATCACAGTTGCTATATAATTCACATCTGATTGTGTTGTATCGGAACTACAATGAAATTCACCATTATTTCACATAAATTATCAAATACCTTATTTCAAATCAAACATGTCACACCATCTTTAAGGTCAGCTAACATAACTGTTATTTAGCCTAATTTCTACACAAGATGAAACTTAGTGTGAACTTCTATTATCCTAGCACATCAAAGACACTCTGTAATCCTGTCATAAATCATGACCCCCCCCCCCCCACACTTTTTACTCCCTGTCCTAAGAGCTCAACCTGGAGTGGGGGATGGTCTATTAATCTAAGAACAGATCCAATCTCATAGGACAGAGTGGTGTTATCTTGAGGCCAGACAATAGCAAGCAACCTTACACCTCAGAAGCATCTGTTAACCATAAACATTCCAATGATTGCCTACTAGGACAGAAATTAAATTAGAATACCCAATTATGATAATGCTCTGTTTCTCTTCTAAAGAATCCAAACAAGTTAAAACCCATCTCAAACTGGTTTTTGTGTCAGTGAGTGGAGTGCTCCAGGGGGTCTGTACCTCTCAGAATTACTTTCTCAGTATCAATTAAAACATGGCAAAATTGAGCAAACATAACAAAATGTGCTCCCTGCATAATGCATGAGATTTAATATGATTACTTCTAATCAAATATTAAACAAACTGAACAGTAACACTCCCATCAAATTAGTTATTTTTGTTAAACCATTTCAAAATGGTAAGATGTATTCTACTCAACCATAGCCATGTCAGATTTTGTATAAAACAAACGTTTCAAAAACCCAATTAGACAAACAAGTAACTTCTTTAAGTACCTATTTAATTTGCTTTGAACTCTAAAGTTCAACTCTTTTTCATCATAGATAATCATTTCATACAATCCCCCCCACTTTCACGACGGAGTCAACTGAAAATGACTCCAAGCTTGAAAGCAGAACCATTACAGGACCAAAATGAAAAAGAAAATTCTAACATGCATTTAATAAAAAGGTTGCAAAATGAAAATCTAACCAAAACAAATGAAAATAAGAATAACATCCACAAAGGAAATAAAAAAAAACAACTGTGCCACACGTGTGAAGGAACTCCCAAATAAGCATAGCAAAATGTGCATTTCCACAGGCAATGGCCAAACTAATTTGAAACTAGACAAACATCATGACTCAATTTACCTCCTAAAGTCTAGGGAATTTCTAAATTTTAGATGCATGTCTATGTCATTCAAAATAGTGGCGGACAGCCAAAATCGCTACTTAGATGTATATCTCATACAAAGACATCAAACTTGTTCTAGCAATTAACAATGTTGGATGACTTAAGGTCTCCACCCTTACTAGAATTTGTTTCGAAATCATAAATGTAAACATTAAAGCTATTGAAAGGAACATTTATTTTGCTTTCACTAAATGTTTTGATCATCCCAAAACTGAACATACTAATGTAGGGGAAATTACCACAGGTGAGAACAGTCTGAACACTCAAATTCAACCCTTAGTAATAGGCTACTCTGATGTAATGGGAAAGGTTGCTACTCTGAGCTCCACCCATTTATGGTAAGCCATTAAAAAGGCCAAATGTTTGTTTATGGTCCTCAGACTATCCTATCAATTTAGCCAACATCCTTTGTTAACTGGAGATTTTGGATTTAGTGTCCAACCCATCTAATATTTTCGCAGTTTGTAAAAATGTGCTTATCATTATCTATACAACAACTCAAAATTAGGGTGGAAATTAAGAAACTCTCAAAAATGGCAATCCAGACAGAAAACAGGTATGACGTCACTAAAATCAAGGTACAATAAGTAATCCAAAGGAAACTCAATGTAGGCCTTAAACACTGTTACATCAATACCCTATTTGTTCATTAGTCAATTTACCATTTTAGAATTTAAAATCCATTAACGAGTAATTGTAAATAAAAACAAAGTGAAATTAAATCAGTAATTAACCAAATCCAATTGAACATTTAAAATGGGACATCTAATTTTACGGGTGTCACAACAGGTGGTGTAGTGCAGTGTTGCTTAAACAAGGAACCAGGTGCAGGCAGGGGTAGTCGGTGTGGATTCTTTAATTTATAAGAAATAAACACCGAGCACAAAACACACAAAAACAAAGGGCTGACTAAAGCAGCAAAAACGACAATATACAATGGAACAAGTACTTACAAACACCGGCAACACACACGACCTCCAAACACGACAAGAACAATGAGCCACAATGTGGGGAGCAGAGGGGAAACATCGATTTTGAGAGTAGCCTTGTATTTAAAAGTGTCTTGCCGCCAGACAGACGCGGTCCATTAGACTGAGGCAACCGCCAGAGAAAATGAAGCAGTCGGACCGCCGGCAGTTCGCGGGCGGCATCTCGCAAGAAATGAGAGTGAAGTATTCGGCGGCAAACGTTTCATCCCCGCCAGCAGGACGTACCTATAGCCGACAGCTTAGGGCTTGCGGCAAAAAAAGCTGTGCGGATATTTTTTGCTATCTGGGATACAGGCCACAATGATTACAATTCTGTATTAAACTCAACTATTTAGTTCTGATGATTGTTGACGTCTGACAACAAAATATATTGATATTTCCTGTCCGGTAAAAACGCATTTCTCGTTAGTTATCGCGGCTCAGCCGTGACATCACATCATATAATTTTCTATATTAACGATAAACTCATCCGCTTACATATAAACGCTGGCTACCATGGTCACCATATCACCATTAATCTCTTCAACATTTAACAAACATTTCCATAATATAGGTATTCTCAAATACTAGTTTGTAACAGTCATTGCAAGTTAAACATTTCTACCAATGTGAAGAAAACAATCTCGCGTTGATCCCCGTTGTACAATTTTAAAAAACGCCTTTATGAATGTTTTAATTACCTGAAATAATATATCATGACCTGTCAACGACTCACCGTTGTTCATGCAAATTTATACGCTACCTTCCGGGTAACGTTTTGCCATATAATGCAACTTAAAAGTTAATGCTGACTTAAAACAACCATTTTTATTAAAACCACCATTGCACATACATACACATGTACCAAAATTCTTGTTTTTATTTTTAACAATATTTTAAACCCCAAACGCGACACAATCAACCTAGGCATAATGTGTGGTTGGCCCAGGCCATAATTGTTCCTTAAAAATAATAGCATTACTCATGCAATGTTTTTTTATACTGTAGTGCTGTGTTGGACTACGAACCGTGAAACACGGGATGATTTTCTATCTGATTATCCTACAGTTTGTAATAGTGGTTATTAAGGGACCATTACTACAGGGCAGATCTGATCTTAAGGCCCATATCTCGTTAAAATGAAACTCTCCAAATCGGAAGTTCTGACCCCTTCTATATATTTTATGAGATGTGTTTCCCACACGTAATTCTGTGCTTGTGGAAAAACGCCATGCTACACACACATTGTGAAACCCTCAGGTTGTACCACTTATCAGAAGATAAAATAGAATTTATGCTGGACCCTGGTACCCTTTTGTTGAACACCAAACATCTTACCGCTGACACAACACTTATTTATTGCCTGGGAATTTAACATTCCGGAACCCTAAGACCCATTTGTTAACCATCAATCATAACCCACCTGTTATAACACTAGTCTGGGAGTAGTTAGTGTAGGGTATATTGTGTCAGAATGGTGATTTATGGCCCTGGGGGGGCGGGACTTCCATATAGATGTGACAGATGGGCGGAACATCCGGTTTGTAGGGTGGGACTTCCGGTATGACGTATGTTAGGGTGGGACTTCCGGTATGACGTATGTTAGGGTGGGACTTCCGGTATGACGTATGTTAGGGTGGGACTTCAGGAGTGACGTATGCATGTCCGGTGACTTTGTGATTTATGATTACATTGATGTGTCAGTGTTTGATGTTTTACAACGCCTGATGAGCAAACCAGACTAGTGTTATAACAGGTGGGTTATGTTTGATGATTAACAAATGGGGCTTAGGGTTCCGGAATGTTAAATTCCCAGGCAGTAAATAAGTGTTGTGTCAGCGGTAAGGTGTTTGGTGTACATCAAATGGTGGTCGACAAATATAAAACCCAGGTGTTTTATCTTCTGACAAGTGGTGCAACAGCTGGCATACAAACGGTGGTTGTTAACCTTTCATGTTTTATGGGTTGACTGGCGTGGTATGTGTATTTAAACCACGCTGACATCGGTGATGGTCATTCAGTCTTGCCTGAGCGAACTTACCTACACATTACAAAACATGAAGGATTGTGCAACTATCAATGTTTTGGGTGAAACACCGGTGAAAGCTAACATCTTAAACGCAGCTCAGCGATTTGGTAAGAAATTGCAAATGGACCGCAGAGATGCAATCAACATGCCAGCCCCGAAGAAACCGATGCAGAGTTTAGCCCGAATCAATTACACCCGGATATGGTGGCACAGGAGTTGAAATTGGACGATGGTCGGATCGGGGGATACATCTTCAACCCAGAACAACCGGAGGTTGCATTTTATGAATTACCCGAAGGCCAAGTGTTTAAGGCTGGTGTGACTGATCAAATGGTTTTTAATGCCAGTTTATGGGTCACCTTTCGAAAAGTGTTTTATTTGGGGCCAAAACAAGGCCCACATAATACAGTAGATGTACTGTTTAAAGTTGTCGAGGGGCTGAAAGAGTATGACTCTGTCAGATTGGAGTTATTTCCAGAAAATATCTGCGTTAGTTTGTGACTGCAGACTGATCGACTGACCTAAGACCCCGAAGCCCCGCCTTAAGCCAACACCTTCATCAGCACAGCATAAAAACCGACAGACCGCCGGTGACATTCAAGCAGTCGGAAGAATTTACGAAACATGTCTCAAGATTACAACCAAGCGGTGATTGAAGAACCCAAGGCTGAGGACTGGCTGTGTGACGCCTGGGATGACAACGCTGAAGCCTTCTACGGAACCCCTGACCCAGACAGCTCGATTCCACCGGCATACCCAACAAGAAACTACCATTGGATTGACAAGGTTGGTGATCAACTAGGTCCTCTTAACCGGTCATACCTTTCAAATGCTAACAAGAGTTATCACAAAATGGACAAACAACTTGCACCAAAAATTTTAATGATCATCAAAGCAACAATGGGTATGATTCTGGAAAACGTTGTTGGGGCTATTCTACACAAAGCATGCATCGGATGCGAAGTGGACCACCTGAGCCAGACAAGACATTCATGTCTCGAACCGCCTGAGTATTTTTTTGAGGCCCATTATGATGACATTGTGGCGACAGTTCTAACACCGCGACTGAAACATGTGTTGGTCAAGGCTTTGAACGCATCTGGTTTTCACACACCGATGACTGATGTTCACGAGGCCGCTGAGAACTTTCTGCACGAGCTCAAGTTGGAGCCGAACATCACACAGAGACTGAGTGAGAACAGGGATGAGTACATGGATAAATTTAATGAGGATGTTGTATGCGACGCAGCGGGGTCATGGTGTGATGAAAGCAAAGAGTATGTTGTCTAAGGCCAGGGTAGCTTCAGTTCTCATGTTAACATGTATATAAACAAAGACTATGAGAAATCTGAATGTTTGTGTAAGTTTTCTGAATATATTGGTTGTGTAATTTCAAAACTCAAATAAAACATTGTTAAACATGTATTAATTCTCATTATTGCTCGAACACTCTACGATGTCTGAACAGGTTATGAAAAGTATTTACTATGACCCGGCAAACCCTGGTGCTTATGTGGGTAGAGAGGGTTTGAAAAGAGCATACTTGGAAAAAACCGGGGAGATCCTCAAAAATGGTGAGGCCGATGACTGGCTGCTCGCCCAGGATACATACACGCTACACAGGCCTGTAGCTATACATTTTAAAAGAAATAGAGTTATTGTTCATGATATAAATTCACAATTTCAGCTGGATTTGGTTGACATGAGTGCTTACAGTGTGGAAAACGATAACATGAAATTTATGTTAACATGCATAGATGTATTAAGCAAGTACGCATGGATTCCCGTGCTGAGAAATAAAAGCGCTATAGAGGTAAAGCGAGCATTTGAAGATATATTAAAAGAAGGAAGAACACCACAAAAAGTCCAAACGGACAAGGGGAAGGAGTTTTTTAATTCACATTTTGAAATGTTGATGAAGAAGTACAACATAAAACATTTTGCTACAGGAAATGATGTCAAAGCGAGTATCGTTGAGAGGTTTAATAAAACAATTAAATCACAAATGTGGAGGTATCTGACAGCAGCCAACACCCACCGCTATGTTGAGGTTATTCAAGATTTAGTTCGTGGGTACAACCATAGCTACCATCGGTCTATTAAGATGAAGCCTGCTGACGTTTGTGAAGAAAATGTTAGATTAGTTCTCAAGAACCTGTATGGCACAACATTAATGAGAAATGGTAATCAAAGCTACAAGTTCCAGGTTGGGGATACTGTGAGACTCTCAAAGCTGAGAGGTGCGTTTTACAAAAGGCTATGAAAAAGGGTACACAGATGAATATTTTACAATAACAGAATGCATTCCTCGGGTACCTCCTGTATGTAGAATAAAAGATTACGATGGTGATGTGATAGTTGGGACCTTTTATGAACAGGACTTGCTGAAAATAATCGTGGCTAAGGATAAAACTTTTAAAGTGGAAGCAGTTTTGAATGAGAAAGTACAGAAAGGGAGGAAAATGTGTCTTGTGAAGTGGCTTGGTTGGCCTGAGAAATTCAACAGCTGGAACAAGTGGTTGACCTAGAAACTGGATAAAACTCCAGGATTTACAGGATCACGTCATTTACATTGACTGCGATCAGCATGGGTGACGGTGGCTTCTACATAACGCTGCCCAGTAACTCATCGAGACATGTCTATCCAAGCAACACGAGTTTGTGCTATACCACTAAATTTGCCAAAGGTATAGATTTGAAAGGCGATTGGGAAGTATCTTTGATAGAGTTCCAATACCTGCATACGTGGAAAACTTTTACACTGGGCGAAAACGCATTTGAACTACTTGACTTGAAAAACTACAAAACTTGGAAATATGAACTCGACACCAGTTATTACAGCAGCATATTAAAACTAGTGATAGAGCTATACAGTCATATAAAAACACATGGTTTATCGGTGGGGTAAGATGAATTTAAAAATAGAGTGTTTCTGAAAGGTGAGCCCCAGTTTAGTTTGAATTTAGCGCAAAACTGGAACAGATATTGGGGTTAAAACCAGGCGAGTGGTGGTCCGCCACATGGTACGGAACATACCCCACAGATATTCTGGCGGGGTTTAACACCCTATACATCTACACAGATATAATTGATTATCAATGTGTTGGTGACAGTCATGTCCCACTGCTGCGAACTGTACATATTACAGGGAGAAAGAATGAAGTTGTCACAGTGACGTACGACAAGCCACACTACGTACCTCTTAGTAAGAGACAATTTGATGAGATCTGTATTGCAGTAAAATCTGATCAAAACCAGCTGGTTTCATTTGTAGTGGGGAAGGTGATTGCAAAATTACACTTCAGACCCGTCAAACAATCTTTTAGAGTTTAAGATGCAGCTGCAGAAGCTCTATGATGATCCTCAAAGGTATGTTGAATACTACACAACACAGGCCGGTAACGGTTTACCAGGGTATCATGGTAGCTCAGCAATGTATGGGGCCGGTCTAGGGGGCCTTTTCCGAGGGCTTTTCCGGATGGCAATACCTTTGTTGAAGCGCAGGTTCTCCATAGCAAAACCACATCTGAAGAGTGCGGCTAGGAATATAGTCGGCGATGTTGTCAACAGTGTTATGTCACGACAAACAAAACAGCAGGATGGTTCTGGATTGATGGTTATGTCTCGAGGTGTTAGAAAAAGACCACCTGGTAGGCGGAGCCTACCCAAGAGTAAAAAACGCAAGAATGAGACAAAAACAAGAGCCAAGGTTAAAAGAGGACATACACCCCGGAGGACAATCAAAGGGAACACGACAAATCTGATTAAGAATATATTTTAGAGAGATGGCACTCCTACACCGTATGTCTGGCGAATGTATGAAGACAGAGTTGGATTTATTCACAGTTCCATTCACACAGACATCTATTGAAAAAAATACATACATTGAAATACCGACCCTATCAGCAATATCAGACGCAGCCCCTCTGGAGTTCTTTATTGCCGGGAATGGCGAAGACTAGGTTGATCTAAACAATACTTTGCTGTACCTACGTGTAAAAGTCACTAAACCGGACGGAACTAATATTGATGCCGGAGCACGTGTTGGGGTTGTCAACTATCCGATAGCCACCCTATTTTCACAAGTGGATGTCTCCTTGGGTGATCGTTTAATTAGCGAGAGTAGCAACACATACCCCTACAGAGCCGTTATAGAGAGCATTCTGAATTATGGATGTGATACATTAAAGACACAGTTTTCAGCTGGGTTGTTTTACAAGGATGCCGCAGGTCACATGGATGTTACGGACTCTGCAGGCGAGAACGATGGACTTACGAAAAGGGCAGCCTATTGGGCGGATAGCACAACATTTGAAATGATCGGCCCTGTTCATAGTGATATCTTCTTTCAAGAGAAACTTATGTTAAACGGCGTTGACATAAAGGTTAGGATGGTGCGCAGTAAAGATGAGTTCTGCCTTATGGGGGTCGGGGATGTGCGTTATCGTTTGCATATACTATCAGCATCACTATTTGTCAAGAAAGTGTCTGTTTCGCCAGCCGTGAAACTTGGACACGCTCAAGCGCTACTCTCAACCAATGCCAAGTACCCAATTGAAAGAGTGTGTATGAAGACATTTAGTTTACCTGCTGGGGGTCGTGTTTGTAACCAGGAAAACCTATTTTTAGGACCTCTGCCAAAATGTATTGTAATCGGATTGGTGGACAATGACAGTTTTACCGGAAGTTACACAAAGAATCCATTTAATTTCAAACATTATAATTTGGAGTTTATGGCTATGTATGTAGATGGTCAGCAATTTCCAAGCAAACCATTCCAACCAAATTACACAACAGGGTCAGCAGTGCGTGAATTTTACCAATTGGCCTTAGCTTCAGGAAAACCCCTAAAGGACCAAGCCTTGGCTATTGACAGGTCGGACTTCTTACACGGCTATGCCCTTTATGCATTCAACTGCGCGCCAGACGAGGAATGTGGTCAGCACATATCCTTGATCAAGTCAGGGAATGTACGACTTGAGATGAGGTTCAGACAACCACTACCCCACACAATTAATTTAGTTGTTTATTCAATCTTTGACTCCATTATCGAAGTGTCAAACCGGCGACAAGTCATGGTTGACTACTATTAGGAGAACTGTGTGGAAATGAATACCGCAGAGTTGACCAGTGTGGTGAACCAATTTTCATCTAGGACCCATTTCTATGGTGTGCTGGCAAGTGACCAACTACCTAGGGTGCCTGTCCGAGATGTTGCATCAATGATGATTGTTAATACACACCCAAGCAATCAACCTGGGGAGCACTGGCTGGCTATTTACATAACGGATGATGGCATTGGAAGGTTTTATGACAGTTTTGGAAACCCCCCGGACTTTACATATTTTCCCAAGTCAATCAAGGCCTTTCTGAAAACCTGTGAGAATGTGGAATACAGTTCAAAACAAGTACAGGACCTGGTTTCAACCACGTGTGGACAGCATTGTTTGTTCTTTCTCTTTCTAATGACAAAAGGTCTGAGTTATAAAGATTTTATGTCTTTTTATGCTGATGATTTACGAGAAAATTATGCCCTAGTCTCAAAGTTTGTAGCTAAGATGTACCAGAGTAAGCGTGATAAGCAAATGTTTAATTGCATACAACATGCTCAATCTTGTGAAACGTTTAATTTGTGCCATGGTTGTTGAAGAAAGCCAATCACGTGTATGTCAAATTTATTATTCAAAAATAAAAACAAAAATAAAAACCACATCAATGTTTACATATTATTTTTCATACAACATTTATTCAAGATAAAACAAACATACAATGTATCACAAATAAAATAAAAACACATTAAAATGGAAGCCATTTTGCAGGGTCCGTGGTATGAGGTTCAAAGAAAGCTTTGGTTGTTTGAAAACCAGTTGCTGGTGGTGTGGCTAAATCATCCATTGTGTCACCAGACTTTTGTTTATACAAATTTATTTTACGTCTTACATGCGCATTTGGAATAGTTGTAAAAGGCATGTTGAGACATGCCATGGCCTCTAAAAACACACCCCACCCCAACGGTCTTCTATCGTCAGCAATTTTATTGGTAGCTGTCACACTTTTAACAAGATCCAATAGGTGCAAGCCCTTGATTATCTCTCCTTTGAAAACAAATTCACCATTTGAATTCCATGAAGTCAAATCTTTAGACCTGTGCATTCTATTAAGAATATATTCAACATTCTTTCTACGCTTCACAGGCACATTATCCAAAATTTCATCAACAAGGTCAACATTTCGGTCAACAGTTTGCTTATTCTCAGTCACGTTTACTACAGCAGACCCGGTCTCAGACCCGGGTAGACTTAAAGTCAGGGTGTTTGTATCAAGCTCACCCTGGCGCACAACAGTCAAAAATCTTTGTAAAATGGCAGAGTATCTTTTAGCTTTCTCATGTAAATCCATATCAGGCTTCAACAGTATATTGCGAATCGAATCATTCTCAACAGATTGTCTTACATCGGTGCTAGTCGTTTTGGATTCTCGCAGTTTTTCTAACTGATGTTGTCATGTCATTTTCTGAGCATGCTCCATGTTGTTTAACCCTGTCTCGATGCAATTAGACTGGTTAAGAATGGAACTGCAACGCTTAGTAACGGCAGTAGAAAACCTCGAGATAGGTTGATGGTTTTTCTTTTCCTTGCAACTGAAGTGTTCTTTCTAGACATGTATATAATTTTGGCTTTTTGTCTCTTTACTTTTCGGAGCTGCGACTCGGTTAAGGGTATATTACCGCGCCTTAGATTAAGCGCTATTTCACAGAGTGATAGAATGAGGTCGGTGGATGCTGATTCTAAAATAACTTTTCGTTGACTTGCTGGTGCCTTAAATATCATTTTCAAAAGTGGTACATTTCTACGAATGCGTTTAGACATGATCAAACTTTCTTAAGAACGTACACGACAGGCCAATCCCCTGAAAATAACCCTGTTCTCAGACGGTAGTCTTCTGGTGTTGTAGCTTTAAAGTCAATAAGTAAATAACCAAAAGGCGGATGTGTTGCATCTTTAAAACTCTCCATGAAGAATCGAGAAAGACCGGGGTATATCTGTCTGCCTAAAATACTAATCTGCTGATTGTCGCGGGGGGTTTTAAACAAGATGAGGTAGTTTGTGTTCAAGTTAATAGTTCTACTAGATTTGCCTTTAACAAACATGTTTTGGATGAGGTAAATTGCACTCATGTTACGGTGTATGAATATTGTGTGAAAACTCGCTCCATCTCCAAACTCTCTGATGCACTTTTCATGAAATCGTCAATAATTAAAAGGTTGTTTTTCTGAATCGGTAGCAGATTGTCATCACACAGCGATGTTGGTAGACCTTCTATAAAATGTATCTCCCTTACTTTCAACAGTTCGTCATACAGCGGTTGCCAACATGAATAAACCCAGACGATATTTTGAATTTCTTTGGAGAATACAACCTCTGCATTATCCAACAACATCTTCACAAAATATGTTTTACCAGAGTTACTGGAGCCACTAATGACACAGCTGAACGGTTGTTGTAGTCGCGGGTCAAAAACGCTATCCATCCTAGACTGTGGTTTAGTACCCATAAGGCCTTGTGCTGTAATCAGGGAGCAGTACACGCTTGTTGTACACAACTCTGAAACGCTTAGACACTACTCGGTTTTTCAACGTGAATGTTCTTTTATCTCTAGCAATTGTGTCTGCATTAGCAAGGACATGATCATCATCACCGCCCTCACCCCGTACAAAGTTGTCAACCAGTCGTGTCAGCGTCTCCAAATCAACAATGGCTGTGTTGTAGCTGTTGAGCGTAATGCCTTTTGCTTTGAGACAGGTCAGACCTTTAACGGTTTTGTAACCATATGTCTTTGGCCCACCACTAACAAATTGAGCTATGCTGTCACCATCCGGTAACTCATCGGTCAAGTCACCCAAGAACGGGCCCAGTGGGGGGACCCATCCCCATGGCGTGTGACAAAGATCACGGAATCAGTGTCTGTGTAGAGTACACGTCTATCTAACTTCTCCAAGAGTGAATACAACTCAAGTCTAGCATAAGCGGTTGTGAACGCGGCAATAAAAATGTTGCCGTTACGTGGTTTGATTGGTGTCATTTTTGTGTAACGCCACTGTACCATCGCAACAGTGTCTGAGATGAACGAGAAATAACCAACATCTATTTCACTGGAAAAAAGGTAGTAATTAACATTGTGTAATTAACATTGTGTTCATAAGGTTAGTCCGCTCACCCATCTTACCCCAAAGACTATTCATTGCCAATTTAGCTAAAGATCGCCTAGCACTGTTTACAACAATGTTTTCCTTGTCAAGCTGCACACCCTCCTTTTCATGATATTCACGGATATACCGGTCTTTAGCCTCATCGTCAACCACAGATGGTGGGAAGCCACTAGCTTCCTGCTTGTGCTTCAGGAATGTTCTCATGTAATCTGCAAAAAGATCATCTGATGTCCTGGTGAAATCCCAGACTTCAAATATTTCCACAATGCGATAACCTTTCTCAACAGCCTTAACCAGCTCAATAGAAACCCAGGTACCGGTTAAAGATCTTTCTGAATCAGTATGTGAACAATCAGTTACCTGGTTTTCAGACTCTGCACATAATCTACACAATGGAAAGAACAGCTTACCACCGACCCTGTGCGGTAAAACAGGGTGATAAAGGCCTTTCGGTGGACACACTGTAGCCTTAACAATACCAAAGTAGTTGTCTAGTGGTTTGAAATCTCGAAAGACTATGTCTGGATGCCCAATCGGATAAGTCTTTGTCTTGTTGCAGAATGGGTAAAGACTACAGACATCGTTATACTGAATAGTCTCCCCTTCTCGAGCCGTAAACTTCAGATGAATCGCATTAGTACGACCACCAAAAAGAGCATCCCAAGGGTCAAGGCGCTCTGGAGCACCAAAGGTCTTCAAGAAAGCTTTGACATCTGCGGATGTGTTTTTAAGCCGGTTCCACTCACACTCCCATATGTATTGAACATGTACGTTGTGTTGTCCTTTCAAAGCCTCTAGCTTTGTCAACCATTGCTGGTGCATCAACCCATACTGAATCTTTGTCATTGGATTGATGCTTGTTGAACAATGACACTTTGGGTGACCGTGCCAGAAACAACAGAAATTCATAGACCGTGCTAAAACCATCGCGTTCAGCATATCCATCAACGTAGTAGGCACCGATTTTCACTTCACCCCTGTTCAGGGCATGCTGTATTGATATATTCTCATCAGAGGCCACATATTCAAGCCACTGGACTGAGCTGTTTGAGAATGTCTTCTGACAACGGTTGTAGTTGTCTGAGGGGACCAATGCAATGGTGTCCTTGGTGAGGAATCTGTTGCAAAAGACTTTCATGCAAGCCGAAGCAATCGTAATTGACCGGAATGGGTCAACACCACCACACTCCTGGAACTCGAGTCTGTAGCGCATACAACCCTCTCTCAAGATGACCACATCATTCACACAGTAAGCCTTTATTTCATCCTGCATGACAAAGGGGTCTGCGGAAACAGTTGCATACCATTGCAAAAACTCATCTTTTTCTTTAGCCATCATGGTATTCACACCATAGTAATGCGGTTCCGGATGGGGGCCAACATAGTTCTCATTCTCCTTGATGTTAAACCTGTAAGGAAAGTATCCTTTTTTTGAATCCTTAAAACCCATAGCACATGGCAAGGCTGACAGCTTCATAGGTAGAAAGCAATGACTATCAATGTATCTCTGATTGAATGTGCTGTCTGTAAAAATCATGAGCTTGCTACCATTAGCAATAAGTGTCGTGCCAATACCATTGTTAGCAAGATACTGCATCAAGATGTAACCATCGAAACCTTTAGAGTTGTGTGCTATAAATGTGTAGTCATTATATTTCAGTTGCCTAAACTTTTGAAAAAAAGCAGTGACACAACCATCTCCGGCTGAACACCACGTCTTGTTATCAAAGCTTATTGCACACACAAAATTTGCAGTGTGTACACCATTCACCGGATTGACAATAGTCTCAAAATGACCACAATCGACACAGTATTTCTTCTGGTCACACCTGCTAACCCAACGATCCACACTTTTGTGGTGCTTCAAACGTTTATGCTGGCTATAACAAAAATCTGAATAACATATCCGTTTACAGTCAGGGCACTGCTTTGTGTTACGGGGTTGGGTATGACAATCTTCATGAAGACAGACACTACAGCTATGTTTACAACCATGATCACCATGTGTGTTGAAACCGGTATAGCACCAGTCACAGACATAAGACACACCCAGAAAACCCTTCAGATTCATGATACCGTAGAAATGGTTATCGTGTAAGTACATAAAGACAGTTCTAGGGTGGGTTTCCTTGCTGTTTTGAAACTTGGTAAAGTGACCATCCCGTGTACAACAATTTTACACCCTGTCATTTCTTCAAACCGAACAATATCTGTGAATGACACACATTCATCTAACGCTAAACCAGCCCCCTTATGTAGCTCACGACCACTAACCAGGGCCTCGGGATATGTGTACTGTGGGTTCAACATACCCATCAAACAAACAGAAAAACACGTAGAATCATTATTCACAGCCACATATAAATGTCTTCTTTTTTTATTGATAATCTGATCTATCAACAATGTTTGAGCTTTACGTCGTGGGGCACCACCCTCACGGTTTTTGACAATTTGTACCACCAGTTCTAGTGATTCATCAATCATAAGCTCCGTATTACTCTGCATAACACTTTCAAGTAAATTACCAAACGTGCGTTCATTATATTCATCCGCTCTCATGGTCACATGTACGGGATCTATCAGAGATTCACCAATCAACTCAATCTGCAGACGATCACCAGGCCCTTGTACAAAGTCTGAGGCTCTAACAATCAAAGTATCCAAGCCTGCCATAATACTTGCGTAGAATGTGCCAAAATCACCAACTTCACCAGTATTTTGTAAATTTATCAACTGTCGTAATTCAACATTGTCAAACGCATTACGCTGTATAACTCTAACATCGCCATCACTGCACAGAGTTTGCATCAGAGAGCTCGAAGGAGTGTCAACTAGATTGTGTGAAAAATGTGGGCTACTAAGCTCGGTTAACAAGCCTTGTATCTGAGGATTATTGTGCGCATCGCTGTGTAACAAAGTAGCGGTTGGTTCATTTGTATTTTGGGGTATGGTCGATTGATTATTTGTAGAGGTTGTTGGCTGTTCCGTGTCTGGACTGTAGTTAGCATTATCTTTCGCCATTTCTCTGGTTTAACGTGTAAATAACAATCCACTTTTCAGATTTAAATATTCTAACTCAAACATACATTCACATACAGCACAGTTTTGAAGAGTTGGCTGTATTACCTTCAGCTTTCAAGCCTGAAAGAAAACAAAAATCCCCTCACGCTGTGCAGCCACAAGGAAGGGTGTCCGTAACTGACCCCATTGTGGTAATGTACTTTGTATCATCACCCGGCTGTCCTCAATCTGTTGGAATATAGAATGTTGTACCAAGGGTCAGTATGCATAGTCATGATTGTTAATAACACTTTAGAACAAGACTAAAAATGTCTGTAAATAATTAAACTTACACAAAAAAGTATCTGCTCAGGTTGTGTAAGATCACAGTCTGACCGCCCAGTCCAACTGACGCAGATGCCGGTCACTTGAACTAAATACAAATAGGATTAACAAGCGTATACAGGTAATTAAAGCTGATTAACAATAATGTCAAAAGTCTACTTACCAAGATTTGGAGGTCCAAAAATGTGTTTACCAAACACGGTCGGTGTTCAAATCCGCTCAACCTAAACCGGAGATTTAAACAGGCAATATGAAAGACAGCTAAAATGAATGGATTGCGCAATCGTAAAATTGATTTACAAATTCTTAAAAAGTTGCATCACAATTCAAATAAATTACTTCAAATAAAATAACTTGTACTTACAACAGAAACGATATACTCCACGCTTGAAACAACCGCTGTCTTTTGTGGATGCTGCGGGGTTTAATTACTATCTTCACATCGCAGCCGGGGCTCCTCCAGCAAGTCACGCCTCTTAACTTTGTCATTGGTTACATGTCATCGTTTTTCACGTTAGATTCAAATTGTGTTAGAACTATACATGCTGCAATGATACAAATTCAGGATAAAACTTAACTATTTAGTTCAGATATTTGTAGCCATTTGGCAACCAAATATATTGCTACATCCTGTCTGGTTGAACAGCCGTTCTTGTTAATTTTCGCGGCTCAGCCGTGACATCACGTCATAGAATTTTATATATTAACGATAAACTCATCTGCTTACATATAAACGCTTGCTATTGTCACCATATCGCCATTAATCAGTTCAACATTTAACAAACACAGGACCATAATACAGCAATACAAAATCAGATTTCACGAGTTGTTCATTAAGAGAATGCAGCACATCTTCACCCGGAAGTGACAGCATAAGCCCATACTAACACAAATACTATAGTATTTTTTTAACCAACGTTGCCTATTATTAAACATTTCTACCAATGTGTGGTAAAACAATCTTGCGTTGATCTCTGTTGTACAATTTCAAAAGACGGCTTTACGAATGTTTTAATTACCTGAAATAACCTATCCTTACCTGTCAACGATTCGCTGTTGTTCATGCAAATTTATACACACCCTTGCTGGTAACTTTGTAACGTTTTGCCATATAATGCAACTTAGAAGTTAATGCTGACTTAACCATTTCATTACAAAACTCACAATTGCTCATACATACACTTGTTTTTATTCATAACAATATTTTAAAACCCCCCAACCACGACACAATCCACCTTTGCGAAATGTGTGGTTGGCCCGGGGCCATGGAAGCTCCTTCAAAATAATAGCATTGCTCATGCGATGTTAGTTTGCTGTAATGCTGTGTTGGACTACAAACCGTGAGACACGGGATGGTTTCTAACCTGCATATACTACAGTTTGTATTAGTGGTTATTTAGGGACCATTACTACTGGGCAGATATAACCTTGAAGCCCATCTCTTGTTAAAATGAATGTTGGGCTGAAAACTATCCAAACTCGTAAGTCCCGCCCCATCCCCTTCTTAATATCTTACAGAAAAACACGTCTCTCACGTGTAACTCCGTGTTTGTGGAAAAACACCATGTTACAACCACATTGCAAAACATGGAAGTTTACATCTGTACCACAAGGCATTGGAATCCTGGCCCCCTTTTGTTTAACCCCAAACATCTTACCGCTGACACAACACTTATTTACTGCCTGGGAATTTAACATTCCGGAACCCTAAGCCCCATTTGTTAATCATCAAACATAACCCACCTGTTATAACCCTAGTCTGGTTTACTCATCAGGCGTTGTATAACATCAAACACTGACACATCAATGTAATCATAAATCACAAAGTCACCGGACATGCATACATCACTCCTGAAGTCCCACCCTAACATACGTCACTCCTGAAGTACCACCCTAACATACGTCATACAGGAAGTCCCACCCTAACATACGTCATACCGGAAGTCCCACCCTAACATACGTCATAACGGAAGTCCCACCCTACAAACCGGATGTCCCGCCCACCTGTCACAACAATATGGAAGTCCCGCCCCCCAGGGCCATAAATCACCATTCTGACACAATATACCCTACACTAACTACTTCTGGGTTGCACATCTGTCATTGTAAAACATCAAACACGGACACATCAATGTACATATAAATTATTCATAAGTCATCGGACATGCATAAGTCACTCCAGAATTCCCGCCTTAACACACTTCATACAGGAAGTCCCACCCTACAAACCGGATGTCCCGCCCACCTGTCACATCAATCTGGAACCCCCACCCTCCATGGTCATAAATCACCATTCTGACACATTATACCCTACATTTACTACTGGTATAGTCTTGATCTGCAACACAACCAGGAGGACTTTGGACAGGGACATCAACCAGTCTTTCAAGCCTGGTACTCCGGAGGTGTGGGCCAAGACCTCAAGCCATCCTAAGTTTAAACAGGGCAGGAGACAGGGAACATTTAGAAAGTGATTTCAGGAGGAGAAGGAGAACTGGCCCTACTCCCCCGAACTTGGGGCTGAGACAAATGGGTCCAGTGACACTGTGTCCATATCTGGGGGAGGCCCCGGACAGAGCCCAACAGGCAGGAAGTCAATCCATCCTCATTGCCAATCGTCAGCCAAAGGGACATCAACCAACAGCAACCACCCAAAATAAGGGCCGAGTATTGCCAGAAGAGTTCAACAACAAGCCAGTGACTCCGTCCTGAAATGTTACTGGAGGGAGGGCATCTCAGTGGCGATGAGAGCCCACCTGGCAACATAGCAAGGGTGGACAGTATAAAACCTTTCTGGTCACCTTCACATCTTGGGCCAGACTACACTTAATCATAGACCATGCTGAAGAGATGAGAGACACTTGATATTTTGCACTCAGTCTGCACATCGAACCTTAGTTGGCAGATCATTCCACCATAGTGGAGCTCTATGAGAAAAGGCCCTGCCTCCGGCTGTTTGTTAGAGAAATTCTAGGTACAATTAAAAGGCCTGCATCTTGCGATCTTAGGTTATGTGTAGGCGAGTATGGCTGGATCATTTCAGTGAGGCAAGTAGGAGCAAGTCCATGTATTGATTTATAGGTTAAGAGTAAAACCTTAAAATCAGCCCCAGCCTTAACACGCAGCCAGTGTAAAGAGGCTAGTACTGGAGTAACGTGTTCAAAATTTGTAGTTCTAGTTAGGATTCTAGCAGCCATGTGCAGCACTAATTTAAGTTTATTTATTTATCAGGGTAACTGGAAAGAAGAGCATTGCAGTAATAAAAGTAACAACAGAATGGGATTGCTTTTTCTGCTTTTTTTCAGATTTTTGCAATGTTCCGAAGATGGAAAAAATCAACACTTAAAATACAGCTCTGTAAAAAATTAAGAGACAACTGCACCTTTTTCTTTCCTTTCCAAAAAAGTTGAAAAGGAAAGGTTTGAGTGAGGAACAGAAGTGTTTAATTTGCAGTGGTCTCTTAATTTTAACCCTTCTGTTCCTCACTCAAAACCTTCCTTTTCTACTTTTTTGGAAAGGAAAGAAAAAGGTCTCTTAATTTTTTCTGGAGCTGTATATTTTAGATGTTCATCGAAGGGGAGGTCAGGGTCGAGGGTGACGCCAAGGTTTATTACAGTTTTTTGGGATACGACAATTCAATCATCAAGGTTCACTGTGAGATCTGCCAACATAACACACTGTGTTCACTGTGAGATCTGTTTCATGGTTCCTAAAACGCATTTCAGTTTTTCTTGAGTTTAAAAGCAAGAAATTCTTTGTCATCCACTTCCTAATATCAAACAGATCTTTTTTCAGGGGATAAATGAAATTGTCTTCAATGATAATGTTAATAATGTAGTTGAGATGTCCATTATATTTTGCCATTTGTAAATACTTTTTTACTGTTTTCTCTGTGTTTTAGTAATCTTCAGTTCTGGATTGGCAACAGGTGATGGTTAGTATCTTTCGATTATATTTATTCTTCATGTAATGGTTAGTATACTTCTATGATCTGATTATACTACAGGTTATGGTTAGTATATTTCTATTATCCAATTAGGTAACCCATCAAATTACAGCCTGTTACTTACTGGTTAGTTACCACGTAACTATGTAGTAACCAGAATGGAAGTATGTGGTAAGAATGGGTAGTTATGTAAGAACAATGTAGGTGTTACGTGTACTTATATGAACAAAAAACTATACTACTGTGTAGAAGATTTTGTAATATCAAATCTTACATTTGTGATTCATATTATATCAGTGAAAATGATTAATTCTGTGTCTTAGAATACACATCTAGACATGAGAATACCAGCTATATAACAGTTCTGTCATAAGAACAATCAGTGAGAGGAAATATGTTGATGATTCATCAGTTAGGATAGTTGGACTTGGATTGACTGACCTGAGAATCACAAGACTTGTATTGTGTACCCACTCTTGTTAACTAGGGATATTTCAATCTTTACTTCCTGACAAAATACTGTAAGACAGATTGATCTACTCATGGCTCAATAGGCAAGAACTTAGAACATGTATGGAGACTCTACAGAAGCATCTGTATAGTATTGACAGTTCAGCGTTGGCATGTGATCAGACACACAGGATGGAGGTTAGACAGGTATGGAGGAGCTGAATTAGACTGGTCAGATAGACACACAGGGTGGAGGTTAGACAGGTATGGATGAGCTGAATTAGACTGGTCAGATAGACACACAGGATGGAGGTTAGACAGGTATGGATGAGCTGAATTAGACTGGTCAGATAGACACACAGGATGGAGGTTAGACAGGTATGGAGGAGCTGAATTAGACTGGTCAGATAGACACACAGGGTGGAGGTTAGACAGGTATGGAGGAGCTGAATTAGGTCAGATAGACACACAGGATGGAGGTTAAACAGGTATGGATGAGCTGAATTAGGTCAGATAGGCCCCAAACCAAGACTAGACACACCCATGGCCAGTGGAGAAGTCAGGGGGAGGTAACTTGAAGTTGGTTCATGTTTCATTACAAAAGTATTCCTAAACTGTATCTGGTTGTCATACACTTTTGTCTTGCACTGAGGTTGTAAACTGATGTTATATGTTGCTGAACACTTTATGTGTAACAACTGTTGTATCACCTATAAGCTTGTAATAAATTATCTTTCGAGTAGATTATATTGGTTTCCTCAATAGTTTATTTATTGTTTATAGTCAATTTGGATTAATTATGTTTCTGGGAGAACTCACCAACGAACCTAAAGTAGCAGACACTGAGTTTGATGCATCAACAGACAGGTGATAAAAAAAGTACATGTTAGTATCTTTCTGTTATCTGATTATATTACAGGTGATGTTAGTATCTATCTATTATCTGATTATACTACAGGTGATGTTAGTATCTTTCTATTATCTGATTATACTACAGGTGATGTTAGTATCTTTCTATTATCTGATTATATTACAGGTGATGTTAGTATCTTTCTATTATCTGATTATACTACAGGTGATGTTAGTATCTTTCTATTATCTGATTATACTACAGGTGATGGTTAGTATCTTTCTATTATCTTATTATACTACAGGTGATGTTAGTATCTTTCTATTATCTGATTATACTACAGGTGATGTTAGTATCTTTCTATTATCTGATAATACTACAGGTGATGGTTAGTATCTTTGTATTATCTGATTATACTACAGGTGATGGTTAGTATCGTTCTATTATCTGATTATATTACAGGTCATGTTAGTATCTTTCTATTATCTGATTATATTACAGGTGATGTTAGTATCTTTCTATTATCTGATTATACTACAGGTGATGGTTAGTATATTTCTATTATCTGATTATACTACAGGTGATGTTAGTATCTTTCTATTATCTGATTATACTACAGGTGATGGTTATTATCTTTCTATTATCTGATTATATTACAGGTGATGGTTAGTATCTTTCTATTATCTGATTATATTACAGGTGATGTTAGTATCTTTCTATTATCTGATTATAATACAGCTGATGTTAGTATCTTTCTATTATCTGATTATAGATAAAGACTATATATTAAGGTTTGGATGTCATTTTATGAACTATAATTTAAAGTGCAAATAGTTCTGACTAAGACTGACAGACTATGTAACGAAAATTTAAAGTTCACTATATATTTTCTCTCTGTCTTTCTCACTCTATCTCTCTGTGTGTGCACGTCTATATTTCTCTCTTTACTTAATACTTGTATATTTATTGCCCTGTTCTATTTGGACTTCTGGTTTGATCCTAACTGCATTTCATTGTACTGTACCTGTACTTGTTCAATGACAATGAAATTGAATGTAATCCAAATCTAATTCCTATATCTCTTCTAGCCTCTCTAATCATCAGTCCCAACAGATCTCAGTTCTTTAAGTCTGAGTCTGTCATTCTGAGTTGTGGATATCAGGGGAACTCTGTGGTATGGAGGGTGATGATGAAGACAACCACAGAGAATCAGAAGCATTGTTCTGAGTGGGGGGACAACTGCAACCTCACCCCCCTGGGGGTCTCTGACAGTGGAATGTACTGGTGTCAGACTTGGTCTGGAGGACAAAGCACTTCTGTCAACATCACAGTACATGGTATGTTAATAATCACCATCTACTAACATCACAGTACATGGTATGTTAATAATCACCATCTACTAACATAACAGTACATGGTATGTTAATAATCACCATCTACTAACATCACAGTACATGGTATGTTAATAATCACCATCTACTAACATCACAGTACATGGTATGTTAATAATCACCATCTACTAACATCACAGTACATGGTATGTTAATAATCACCATCTACTAACATCACATAACATGGTATGTTAATAATGACCATCTACTAACATCACAGTGCATGTTATGTTAATAATCACCATCTACTAACATCACAGTACATGGTATGTTAATAATCACCATTTACTAACATCACAGTACATGGAACGTCTGTTAAATACATTCAGGGCCCTGAAGGGCATTTATTAACAGAACACAGACCTCACAGTGGGGTTTCAGGAGGCGTGGGTGTGGGCAGCCTCGTAGTTGCATAAGAACTCTTCTTTCAGTTGAATCAGAATCAGAAAGAATGTTATTGTCAGAAAAGTTTTACAACAAAATAATGATAATGTCCTGGTTCATTATTGCATTATTGGTTTATAGATTTGTCCAGTTGAGGGTTGTGTGTGTATGTGGGGAGGGGTTATAGATTTGTCCAGTTGAGGGTTGTGTGTGTATGTGGGGAGGGGTTATAGATTTGTCCAGTTGAGGGTTGTGTGTGTATGTGGGGAGGAGTTATAGATTTGTCCAGTTGAGGGTTGTGTGTGTATGTGGGGAGGGGTTATAGATTTGTCCAATTGAGGGTTGTGTGTGTATGTGGGGAGGGGTTATAGTCAGTTTGTGTCTGAATAGTCCATTTCCAGGGTGAGAAGGATCAGCACTAATCTTTGCCACTCACCTCCGTGTCCTGGATGTGTGTAGGTCTTGTAGAGACGGTAGATTGCAGCCAGTCAGCCTCTCTGCTGAGCGGATGATGTGTTGCAGTCTGCCATTGTCCTTGTCAGTGGCTGCAGTGTACCAGACTGTGATGGAGGAGGTCAGGATGGACTCTATGATGGCAGTGTAGAAATGCACCATCATAGTTTTGGCAGGTTGAACCTTTTCAGCCATCTTCTTTGAAAGCAAGGTGATGTTCAGCTCCTACTTGAGGTCCTGGGTGATGGTCATGTCCAGAACACGAATGGACTCCACAGAGTTGACTGGGGAGACACCCAGGGTGATGTGGGGAAGGGCAGCTGGGTTTCTCCTGAAGTCCACTATCATCTCCACTGTCTTTAGGGTGTTGAGCTCCAAGACACTCGAAAGATTCAAACCCTTTACTGATTGACTTGAAAAAATCAGATTTTAGATTTTTTTAACTTCTCATCACTCGTGGATAGGTTCCAACAGAAACCACCAGTGGCGACGTTAGCCCTGGACGTCCGGGGCTATAGCCCGGATCTTTTATGAATAGCCACGGATCTCAAAATGACCAAAAAAAAGAATAATAAAGAAATATCCCCTGATCTATTCATTTATAATTCCGATCGTGCATTATTACAATGTAGACGTGTAGGCCACTAGCGTGTACATTGACATTTTCCGCGTGTACATTCAAAACCCGGTACTTTCTGTCCCGGGCGGGTCAGGACGGTGGGCAAATCCCCTTAGTATTGTGATCCTAGTGACGCCTCTGTTAACCACACATCTCTGTGTGAAAATGCTATTACTTGCAGGTGTCCAGAAAACCATGAGTTTCACTATATTGGACTCTCACAGATCTATTTGTAATATTTGATGAAATTGTATGAACAAATTATTGTAATCATACTTTTAGTTGCATAGAAAATCAAACAGTGCTTTTCACTCTTCCTGAGCGTCTCCAGCTGTCAGATTTAATGAGTGCTCTCTTCTTTGTTCTCTTCTCCAGAATGTTTCAGCTCTTTACATAAATGTTTAATAGGATTTAGATCAGGAGTCAAACAGGGCTAGTTCAGAACCGTCCAATGTTTTGTTCTTATAAATTTTTCACTCAAAAAAGCAATGCTTTGGATGAACTTAATTGAATTGGGGACAGTGGTTGCACACAACAGGTTTAAGTTTGTTGAACTTAAAAATATATTTTAGGAACAACATGTACACCTTTTGTTGTGAACACAACCAAATCAAGTTCAACCTAATAAAAGCAATAGTGTACTCTTCAATTAGTTATTTAGCATTCAGTCAACTTATTTGTATCATGTTTCTTTTACTTTAAACCATTTTTTTGGAAGTTGATTTGAATATAGGCTGTAATTCAAACAAAAGGCTGGTTCAGAGAATTGAAGCTATTCCATGTAAAAAAAAGTTGCATGTAAAAAAAATTGCCAAGCAACTGAAGATATTGCACAGCGATGTGCAGTGGTGGACTCAGGCTCTCTGAGGGGCAATAATGAAAAGGGCACCAGCTATTTGTGATGCATTTATGGTGAAACAGTTCCAAACTGCACCTTTTTCTTTCCTTTCCATAAAAGCTGAAAATTTGCAGTGGTCTCTTAATTTTAACCCTTCTGTTCCTCTCTCAAAATTCTCCTTTTTGATGTTTTTGGAAAGGAAAGAAAAAGGTGCAGTGGTCTTTTAAATTTTTCCAGTGCTCTATTTATATCCTGTGTTGTATAATAATGTATCATGTTGACATGATCACTGTCTGAATGTCTCCTGTGTTGTATAATAATGTATTATGTTGACATGATCCCTGTCTGAATGTCTCCTGTGTTGTATAATAATGTATTATGTTGACATGATCCCTGTCTGAATGTCTCCTGTGTTGTATAATAATGTATTATATTGACATGATCCCTCTCTGAATGTCTCCTGTGTTGTATAATAATGTATTATATTGACATGATCACTGTCTGAATGTCTCCTATTTGGTAAAATAATGTATAATGTTGACATGATCACTGAATGTCTCGTGTGTTGTATAATAATGTATTATGTTGACATGATCACTGAATGTCTCCTGTGTTGTATAATAATGTATTATGTTGACATGATCACTGAATGTCTCCTGTGTTGTATAATAATGTATTATGTTGACATGATCACTGTCTGAATGTCTCCTCTGTTGTAGAATAATGTATAATGTTGACATGATCACTGTCTGAATGCCTCCTGTGTTATATAATAATGTATCATGTTGACATGATCACTGTCTGAATGTCTCCTGTGTTGTATAATAATGTATTATGTTGACATGATCACTGTCTGAATGTCTCCTGTGTTGTATAATAATGTATTATATTGACATGATCCCTCTCTGAATGTCTCCTGTGTTGTATAATAATGTATTATATTGACATGATCACTGTCTGAATGTCTCCTGTGTTGTATAA